>NC_134893.1:297896-317896 GCF_041734735.1 Babylonia areolata
GCAGGCAAGAGACTGATGACAATCAGACGTTGCTGGCAAGAGACTGATGACAATCAGACGTTGCTGGCAAGAGACTGATGACAATCAGATGTTGCTGGCAAGAGACTGATGACAATCAGATGTTGCTGGCAAGAGACTGATGACTTGTCACTCATAAATAACTTTCGTTAGTTTTCTTTGTTTTTACCTCTATCAACTTCAGTGATCAGCTTTCGATTTGACTCTCCACCTTCCCTGTTTCCTCCACCCCAACAATCATCTCCCCCTCTGTTCCCTCTCCACTCCAACAATCATCTCCCTCTCTGTTCCCTCTCCACCCCAACAATCATCTCCCCGTCTGTTTCCTCTCCACTCCAACAATCATCTCCCCCTCTGTTTCCTCTCCACCCCAACAATCATCTCCTCCTCTGTTTCCTCTCCACCCCAACAATCATCTCCTCCTCTGTTTCCTCTCCACCCCAACAATCATCTCCCCCTCTGTTTCCTCTGTTTCCTCTCCACCCCAACAATCATCTCCCCCTCCCCTGTTTCCCCTGTTTCCTCTCCACCCCAACAATCATCTCCCCCTCTGTTTCCTCTCCACCCCAACAATCATCTCCCCCTCCTCTGTTTCCTCTCCACCCCAACAATCATCTCCTCCTCTGTTTCCTCTCCACCCCAACAATCATCTCCCCCTCTGTTTCCTCTCCACCCCAACAATCATCTCCCCCTCCCCTGTTCCCTCTCCACCCCAACAATCATCTCCCCCTCTGTTTCCTCTCCACCCCAACAATCATCTCCCCCTCTGTTTCCTCTGTTTCCTCTCCACCCCAACAATCATCTCCCTCTCTGTTTCCTCTCCACCCCAACAATCATCTCCCCCTCTGTTTCCTCTGTTTCCTCTCCACCCCAACAATCATCTCCCTCTCTGTTTCCTCTCCACCCCAACAATCATCTCCCCCTCTGTTTCCTCTGTTTCCTCTCCACCCCAACAATCATCTCCCTCTCTGTTTCCTCTCCACCCCAACAATCATCTCCCCCTCTGTTTCCTCTGTTTCCTCTCCACCCCAACAATCATCTCCCCCTCCTCTGTTTCCTCTCCACCCCAACAATCATCTCCCCCTCTGTTTCCTCTCCACCCCAACAATCATCTCCCCCTCTGTTTCCTCTGTTTCCTCTCCACCCCAACAATCATCTCCCTCTCTGTTTCCTCTCCACCCCAACAATCATCTCCCCCTCTGTTTCCTCTGTTTCCTCTCCACCCCAACAATCATCTCCCTCTCTGTTTCCTCTCCACCCCAACAATCATCTCCTCCTCTGTTTCCTCTCCACCCCAACAATCATCTCCCTCTCTGTTTCCTCTCCACCCCAACAATCATCTCCCCCTCCCCTGTTCCCTCTCCACCCCAACAATCATCTCCCCCTCTGTTTCCCCTGTTTCCTCTCCACCCCAACAATCATCTCCCCCTCCCCTGTTTCCTCTCCACCCCAACAATCATCTCCCCCTCTGTTTCCTCTCCACCCCAACAATCATCTCCCCCTCTGTTTCCTCTCCACCCCAACAATCATCTCCCCCTCCCCTGTTCCCTCTCCACCCCAACAATCATCTCCCCCTCTGTTTCCTCTCCACCCCAACAATCATCTCCCCCTCCCCTGTTTCCTCTCCACCCCAACAATCATCTCCCCCTCCCCTGTTTCCTCCACCCCAACAATCATCTCCCCCTCCTATCCTACCTTCTGAGCCATAACATACACATGTGAAAATTAATACTTTAACAAAATGTCTTCCACCAGTACCAATATTCCTCCTCCACACAGACACACGCCACCCCACTCAAAAAAAATTTAATCACACCCACCACCACCACCACCACTGTCACACCCACCACCACCACCACCACTGTCACATCCACCACCACCACCACCACCACCACTATCACCACCACCACCCCACCCACCCCCACCACAGTCACCACCATCCCACCCCCCGTCCCCGCTGCTCCACCCGCCACCAGTGCTGTGGTGGTGGTGAGGGTGTTGGAAGGCCACCCCCGCGCCGTGTCCGGGGTACTGCACACTGCCAGGCGGGTAGCCGGTGGAGTAGTTGTAGCCACTGGTGGTGGTGACGAACGTGGGACCCCCTCCTCGCGGAGGATAGCCAGGATAGCCAGGATTGCCAGGATAGCCAGGCCCCGCCATTGCCCCTGCTGGTCGACAGATATGAATAATAACATCTAAAAATGACAATAGCAAGAACAACAACAACGACGACGACAAGAAGAATATCAATTATATCAATATATTAATATTTATTCAAGATGGCACTGACCAATGGCAACACGGGGATAGCTGTCCTGTTTATTTTGTGTTTAATTCTGTTTATGTGTGTTAGGGAAACAGCTGTTCTTTCTTTACTTTAACGTCTTTTCACTTAAGTGATATTAGACGAGGGTAGGAAAAAAATCGAGTGTGGGGGGTGGGGAAAGAGAGAATGAGAGAGAGAAATTACTGTGTACGCATGCGAGTAAGTGGAAGTATGTGTGCGTGCGCGCGCGCGCGCGCCACGGTTTGTGTCTATGTTACTGACATATAGAAAATTATTGATATAAGTTTTGTTTAAAAAAAAAAAAAAAGCATAACAATATAACATATTTCTAATGAAAAACTAACAACTATAACAGCGAACCAACTGGACTATTTAACAAGGAGTTGAAAAAGTCATCATGGTACATTAGCAATGGACTGCTGAAGATTGTCAACACTGAAGATGCGATCTTACAGTATGATCATGACATGCTGCTGTGTGTTAGGGAACAGGTAGGTGAGTCCAGTGTATTGAGATCTCACTTCAACTCACTCTATCATGATTTACAACTGTCAATGAACACCGACCGGTCAGATTCGACACGCAACGCTCAGTCCGCGAGGAAATGCGGAAAGCGAGGTGGGGCCCTTTCAAGGTTAAGCCAACGAAGTTTTCGCCCACCTCTACCCAGTATGTTCCTGTCCAACGTTAGATCTCTACCCAACAAAATTGAAGAACTCACATGTAATATTCAGACGAGGAGAAACTACAAAGAGTGCTCTGTGTTTTGTTTCACTGAAACATGGCTTAACCCGGACATCCCTGACAGCGCCGTTCAACCACCAGGCTTCACTGTACACAGAGCTGACGGCACTGCTGACTCAGGCAAGTAAAGGAGCGGCGGTGTGTGGTCTTCGTCAACACACGCTGGTGCTGCGATGTCAAAGTGCTGTCGCATGCCTGCTTCCCTGATGTGGAGTTCCTAACCTTCCAGTGCCGACCCTTCTACCTCCCACGCGAAATTCCCTCAGTGACGCTGATCGCTGTGTACATCCATCCCACAGCGAACCTCTCCGCCGCACTTGGTCTTCTAGCAGACGAAATAATCAAGTGTGAGAACAGTTGGCCCGATTTCATCGTCATTGTTGCTGGTGAATTCAACAAAGCCAGCGTCAAGAAAGAAATGCCGAAGCTGTACCAGCAAGTGGACTGTCCAACACGTGGTGACAAGACCCTGGATTACTGCTACACCTCCATCAAGAAGGCGTACCACTCGATCAGCCGTGTGCCTTTGGGACAGTCCAACCACAGCATGATGTATCTGGTGCCGGTCTACAAACAAAAACTGAAAGCTGAAAAACCAGTCATGAAAACAATGGTCGGCCCCTGCCTTAGAGATTTTGCAGGACTGTTTCGAATGTACAGACTGGAATGTTTTTAAAGACTGTGCTGGGGACTTAAATGAATATACCGACACAGTGTGTGATTGTATTTCATTCTGTGAAAGTGTGTGCATTCCCTCAAAAAATATCAAAATATTTCCAAACGACAAAATTTGGTGTAACGGGGCTGTTAGGGAAAAACTAAAGGAAAAAGAGAGAGCTTTTCGTGAAACTTATGATAGAATAGTCCACAATAAGGCAAAAGTAAGTGTTGAAAAATGCATTAAGAAGGCAAAGTTTTTATATCAGAAAAACAAACAAACAGAAGACCTGTCTGCAAACAGGTCATTCTAGGAATGTATGGACCGGACTGCAGAACATTACTGATTATAAAATGACCCACCAGACAGTCGACAGCACTGACAGAACTCTTCCAGACAAACTCAACACATTCAACTACAGATTCGACAAACCATTGTCTGCTTCTGACGTGGCTCCACCCAAAATCACCCCCACTCCCCCTTTCATAGTCCAAGTCGCTGGCCCTGGCAACATCTCACCAGGCCTTTTAAGGAAGTGTGCCGTCCAACTATCTAGTGTCTTCACTGACATATTTAACATGTCCCTTCAGTCTTGTGTGGTGCCACACTGCTTTAAGAAATCATTCCTGTTCCAAAAAAAGCACAGCCCAGTTGTCAGTGATTATCGTCCCGTTGCCTTAACATCAGTCGTAATGAAAACATTTGAACGCTTGATTCTACATTTCCTAAAAATCTGCATTCCTCCATCTTTTGATCCCTCTCAGTTCGTCTATAGAGCTAACAGATCAGTTGAAGATGTCATTAGCATAGGTCTCTACATTCATTGACTACAGCTCTGCGTTCAACACAATAGTGCCATCAAAACTATATCCTAAACTGAAAGACCTCTCACTGCCTGAATCAATTTGTGCATGGATCCCAAATTTTCTAAGATGCAGGCCGCAAGTTGTTAAAGTTGGTGACCTCACCTCCTCCACATGCATTCTCAACATAGGCACCCCACAAGGATGTGTTCTATCCCCACTGTTGTACTCACTATTCACACGACTGTGCAACTCGTAATGAATGTAACACCTGGTCAAGTTTGCCGACGATACAACTCTAGAAGGGCTGATTACGAACAGTAATGAGTCAAAATATAGGAAGAAGTACTGGAACTTGTCAGCTGGTGTGATCAAAACAACTTAGAACTAAATGTATCAAAAACAAAAGAATTAATTTTAGATTTCAGGAAAACCAGATCTGACCCCTTACCACTTGTCATTAAAGACAAGCAAGTAGAGATCATTAGCGACTTTAAATTTCTATGACTGATTATTTCCAACAATTTGAAATGGGAGAAAAATACGGGAAAATTTGTTAAGAAAGCACAACAGCGCCTGTACTTTCTTCGGCGCCTCAAAAAGTTCGGAATTAAATAAAGAAATCATGGTTGATTTCTACTGAGCAGTCACTGAAAGTGGGCTAAGCTTCGCACAAACTTTTATATTGATATGCACTTGTATGTATCCTAACTTCTACTGTATCTGTGTTTGTGTATATTATATATATTCCTTGTGACCCCGGTACACTTGGTAATAAAGACATATTTTATTCTAAGAAGAAGAGTGAGGTAGGAGTGGCATCCACTGCTCACCTCTGCGCATGTTTTGCTGCCTGATGACACAGCAGATGAACAACAGACACACAGACAGGACGATCAGCCCCATGATGGAGCCCACCACAGCAGGGATCACTGCGAACCTGAACACACACACACACACACACACACACACACATAGAGAAAGAGATACACCACGATGTAGCCACTACAACACACAGACAGCAAGATCACCATGATTGTAGCCACTACAACAAGACACACAGACAACAAAGCAATCACCTTGATGTAGCCACTACAACACACAGGGACAGCAAGATCACCTTGATGTAAGCCACAACAACATCACAGACAGCAAGATCACCATGATGTAGCCAACTACAACAACACAGACAGCAAGATCTCCTTGATGTAGCACTCCAAGACAACAAACAGATCACTTGATGTACAACACACAGACCAACACTTGATGTAGCACACAACAGACGCAGATCTGATGTACCATAACACACACAGCAGCAAGACACTATGTAGCCACTACAACGACACACAACATCCTGATGTAGCACACAAGACCACAACAAATACCAATTACCATACAAACCACGACGCAATCCCTTATGTAGCCACTACAAAACAGAAGACAGCAGATCACTGATTACATCACAACAGACACAAGACACAGATCCACAACAACACACAACACAAGATCACAGATGTAGCCATACAACGAACAAACACAAATCACACGATGTACCACAACGACAACAGACAACAAGATCACACGTACACTAACACAGACAGCAGACCACGTTAGCCCTACACCAAGACAGCAAGACTGATACACTAACAACACCAGCGCAAACCGGCCACTACAACACACAAGCATCCCGATACAACAACAACAACAGCAAGTCCCGAGTGCACACACCACAACAGACACAAATACACGATGAGCACTACAACACAAAACAAGATCACCGAGTACCACAACACCAGACGAGACACTTGAGTAGCCTACAACCCGACAATCACTGATACACTACAACACACAGACGAGATCACTGAGCCACTACACGACCAACAGAAATCACCTTGAGTACACACAACAAACCAACACAAGATCACATGATGTACATAAACACAGAAACAGATCACACGAGTAGCATAAACAACAACAGAAGCAAGCACCTGGTAGCACTAAACAGACACACACGCAGATCACACGATAGCCAAACAACCACGCAGATCACTATGAGCCATACACAACACACGACGCAGACACCACATGTAGCCTACAAACACAGAAGCAAGATCACATGAGCCATAACAGCACACAACACAGACTGAGCACTACACAACAACAGAACAAGCACCTGAGTACATACAAACACAGACAACATCACCAGAGTAGCACTACAACACCAGCAGCAAGATCACATGATGCCAACAACAGACCACAACAGCAGATCACCTTGATGTAGCCACACACACCAAACAAATCCCCGAGTAGCAACAACACAGCAGATCACCTGATTACACTACAACAACAGACAGCAGATCAAGATGTACCACTAACACACGACAGCAAGACACCTAGTAGCAACAACACACACGCAAGATCCCTATTACCCAACAGACAGACAGCAAGATACTGATCCACACAGACAAAGAGCAGACACCAGATAGCACACCACAGACAGCAGATCCCTTATAGCCATACACACACAGACAACAAGTCACATGATTAGCCATACAACACACAACACAAGTCACCATGTAGCCTACAACAACACACAGACAGCAGATACTTGATTCCACTAACAACACAGACACAAACCCTGAGTACCTCACACCAGACAGAAGATCACTTATGTAGCACTACAACACACAACAGCACATCCCATTTAGCCACTACAACCAGACACAAGATCACCTTGAGTACATACACACACAAGACACAACCACATGAGCCACTACAAACAAGACAGCAAATCCACGTTACACTACAACAGACACCAGACACAATCACCATGAGTGACTACAACCACAGCGCAGCACTTGAGTAGCCATACAAAGACAACAAATCACATGATGTAACCCTACAACACACACAGCAAGTACCAATTCCACTACACAACACAAAACACCGAGTAGCCACTACACGACAAAGACAGCAAACCTGATGTAGCATACACAACACGACGCAAGATCCAGATGACACTACAACACACAGACACAGACCACGAGTCCCTCAACACACGCACAGACACCGATGTAGCCACTGCAACACACAGACCAAGACACCTGATGAGCCACACACACACGACACAAATCACAGATACCTAACAGAACGACAGCAAGTCCCAATTAGCCCTACAACCGACAGAAATCCCTTGATGTAGCCACGCAACACAAGACACAAATCACCTGATAACTACACACAGACAGCAAATCACCTGATAACATACACACACAACACAAGACACCTTGATGTCCACTAACAGCACAACGCAGACACTATGTACCATAACAACACACAGCACAGACCTTGATGTACATGCACACACAGACAGCAATCACCGAGTACCACTACAACAACAACACAATCCACATTAGCACCAACACACAGACAGCAGACACCAATGTACCACTCCACAAGAAGCAGATCCTTGAGTAGCCACTGCAACAACAACAGCAATCACATATAGCATACAAAACCAACAGAATCACCTTATACCCGCAACAACAGACAGCAATCACTGTAGCCACTACAACACAGACGCAAGATCACCCATGTACACTGAAACCAGACAGCAAGATCCATGATGTACCCTACAACACAACACAAGCACATGAGTCCACTACACACACACGACAAAACTTGAGTACACTACAACACACGACGCAATCACCATGATGTCCACTGCAACACACAACAGAAGATACTGAGAACCACTACAACCCACAGCAGATCACCTGATGACACTACAAACCAGACAGCAAATACTTGATAGCCAAAGACCCAGACAGCAATACCTGATAGCATACAACAGAAACAGACACAGATCCGATGCCTAAACCGACAACAAGACACACAGTAGCACTACAAGCACACAGCACAGATCACTGATTACCACAAAGACAACAGACACAGACACTGATGTACCACAAACACAACAGCAATCACTGAGTAGCCACTACACAGACCACAACACAAGTCACTTGGACCACAACAAAACAACGCAGTCCAGATGTACCACACAGACAGACACAGATCACATGATACCACTAACACAAGAGCAAGATCACTGATGAGCCCTAACACAGACAGATACCTGATACACTACACAAGACACAAGATCACCCATGTCCACTACACACACAACAGCAAGATCACTGATCACTACAAGAACACAGCAGAAATACATATGTAGCACACACACACAGACAAAGATCACCTGTACCACTCAACACACAACAGCAAATCCCCGATAGCAGCAAACAGACACAATCCCTTGATGTAGCACTACAACCGCGCAGTCCTAGTCACTACAACAACACCAACGCAAGACACCGATGTACATCAAAACAGACAGCAATCACCTGATTAGCCAACACAACAGACAACAATCACATGTAACACTAACACAAGAAGCAAATCACAGAGACAACACACAGCAGCAGATCCGGTAGCCATACACGACACACAGACGCAAGACACCATGATGTAGCAAAAACACAAACAGCAGACACCATGATGTACACTACACACAGACACAATCACCACTGACCACTACACACACAGGCAGATCACAGATGTAGCCACGCAACCAAGACGCAAGATACTGAGTCCACTACAACCAGCAAGACACCATGAGTACAAACAGACACGACAGCAATCCATGATGTCACCACACAACAATACACGATGAGCCTCAACACACAGACAGCAAGACCACGATGTAGCCCTGCACACAGACAATACAATTAGCACTGAACACAACGCATACTTGAGTACCACAACCACGAAGAATCCCTGAAGCCACTGCACACACCACAAGATCACCTTGAGAACCCTACAACACACAGACACAAACCTGATAACCACACAACACACACGCAAGATCCTTGATGTACAACACCACAAGCGCATCACTAGTGCACACAACACAAGACAGCAGTCACATTACCAACACACACAGACAACAATCCGAGACCACAAACAACAGACAACAAGATCCCTGAGTACCAAACAGACACAGACAACAGATCACTGATGCACAACCACAGCGCAAGAACTGATGTAACACTACACCAGACAACAATCCTTGAGTAGCCCTACAACAACACACGCAGCAAATCACTTGTGTAGCACAACAGACACAGAAACAAGATCATGATGAACCACAACAGACAACAGACACAAGATCACTGATGTAGCCATAAACACACAACAGCAAGATCACCTGATACACTACACAACACCAACAAATCCTATGTACACAACAAAACACTTGATGTACCACTAAACACACAGACAGCAAGATCACTTGATGCATAACAACCAAGACACATCTGAGTACCCAACAACACCAGACGCAGATCACTGATGTAGATACACACACAGCAGCAAGATCACATATACCATGCACACCAGACACAACACTTGATGTGCACTACAACACAAGCAGCAAGTACATGATGTCCACTACACACACACGCAGATCACAGATGTAGCCAACACACGACACAGATCACCATGTGTACCTACAACACAGACAGAGATCACACGATGTAGCCACTACACACACAACAGCAGATCACCACGTGTAGCATCAACACACAGACGCAAGATCACTTATGTACACTACAACACACAGACACAGATCACCATGAGTACCACTACAACACACAGACAGCAAGATCACAGATGTAGCACTGCAACACACAGACAGCAAGTCACCACGAGTACACTACAACACACAGCAGCAAGATCCAGATGTACCACTCAACACACAGACAGCAAGATCACCAGATGTAGCCACTCACACACAGACAGCAAGATCACTGATTAGCCACACAACACACAGACAGCAAGTCACCGATGTACCACTGCAAACACAGACGCAAGATCACTTGATGTACCACTACAAACACAGACAGCAAGATACCTTGATGTACCCTACAACACACAGACAGCAAGATCACCTATGTAGCCCTACAACACACAGACAGCAAGATCACGATGTAGCATACAACACAAGACAGCAAGTCACAATGTACCACTCAACACACAGACACAAATCACATGTTACCACTACAGACAGACAGCAGAGATACAGAGTAGCCACTACAACGACCACCAACAGCAAGATCACATGTGTAGCACACAGACACAGCAGCAAGAACAATAGCACACAACAACAGGACGATCAGCCCCATGATGGAGCCCACCACAGCAGGGATCACTGCGAACCTGAACACACACACACACACACACACACACACACATAGAGAAAGAGATACACCACGATGTAGCCACTACAACACACAGACAGCAAGATCACCATGATGTAGCCACTACAACAGACACACAGACAACAAGATCACCTTGATGTAGCCACTACAACACACAGACAGCAAGATCACCTTGATGTAGCCACAACAACACACAGACAGCAAGATCACCATGATGTAGCCACTACAACACACAGACAGCAAGATCACCTTGATGTAGCCACTACAACAGACACACAGACAACAAGATCACCATGATGTAGCCACTACAACACACAGACAGCAAGATCACCTTGATGTAGCCACTACAACACACAGACAGACAGCAAGATCACCACGATGTAGCCACTACAACACAGAGACAACAAGATCACCACGATGTAGACACTACAACACACAGACAGCAAGATCACCTTGATATAGCCACTACAACAGACACACAGACAACAAGATCACCACGATGTAGCCACTACAACACACAGACAGCAAGATCACCACGATGTAGCCACTACAACACACAGACAGCAAGATCACCTTGATATAGCCACTACAACAGACACACAGACAACAAGATCACCTTGATGTAGCCACTACAACACACAGACAGCAAGATCACCTTGATGTAGCCACTACAACACACAGACAGCAGGATCACCTTGATGTAGCCACTACAACAGACACACAGACAGCAAGATCACCTTGATGTAGCCACTACAACAGACACACAGACAACAAGATCACCATGATGTAGCCACTACAACAGACACACAGACAACAAGATCACCATGATGTAGCCACTACAACAGACACACAGACAGCAAGATCACCTTGATGTAGCCACTACAACACACAGACAGACAGCAAGATCACCATGATGTAGCCACTACAACAGACACACAGACAACAAGATCACCACGATGTAGCCACAACAGACACACAGACAACAAGATCACCATGATGTAGCCACTACAACAGACACACAGACAACAAGATCACCACGATGTAGCCACAACAGACACACAGACAACAAGATCACCACGATGTAGCCACTACAACACACAGACAGCAAGATCACCACGATGTAGCCACTACAACACACAGACAGCAAGATCACCTTGATGTAGCCACTACAACAGACACACAGACAGCAAGATCACCACGATGTAGCCACTACAACACACAGACAGCAAGATCACCATGATGTAGCCACTACAACACACAGACAGCAAGATCACCACGATGTAGCCACTACAACACACAGACAGACAGCAAGATCACCACGATGTAGCCACTACAACACACAGACAACAAGATCACCATGATGTAGCCACTACAACACACAGACAGCAGGATCACCTTGATGTAGCCACTACAACACACAGACAACAAGATCACCATGATGTAGCCACTACAACACACAGACAGCAAGATCACCATGATGTAGCCACTACAACAGACACACAGACAGCAAGATCACCTTGATGTAGCCACTACAACAGACACACAGACAACAAGATCACCATGATGTAGCCACTACAACACACAGACAACAAGATCACCACGATGTAGCCACTACAACAGACACACAGACAGCAAGATCACCTTGATGTAGCCACTACAACAGACACACAGACAGCAAGATCACCACGATGTAGCCACTACAACAGACACACAGACAGCAAGATCACCTTGATGTAGCCACTACAACAGACACACAGACAGCAAGATCACCACGATGTAGCCACTACAACACACAGACAGCAAGATCACCATGATGTAGCCACTACAACAGACACACAGACAGCAAGATCACCTTGATGTAGCCACTACAACAGACACACAGACAACAAGATCACCTTGATGTAGCCACTACAACACACAGACAACAAGATCACCATGATGTAGCCACTACAACACACAGACAGCAAGATCACCATGATGTAGCCACTACAACAGACACACAGACAGCAAGATCACCTTGATGTAGCCACTACAACAGACACACAGACAACAAGATCACCACGATGTAGCCACTACAACACACAGACAGCAAGATCACCTTGATGTAGCCACTACAACACACAGACAGCAAGATCACCACGATGTAGCCACTACAACACACAGACAGCAAGATCACCATGATGTAGCCACTACAACACACAGACAGCAAGATCACCATGATGTAGCCACTACAACAGACACACAGACAGCAAGATCACCTTGATGTAGCCACAACAGACACACAGACAGCAAGATCACCACGATGTAGCCACTACAACACACAGACAGCAAGATCACCTTGATGTAGCCACTACAACACACAGACAACAAGATCACCATGATGTAGCCACTACAACACACAGACAGCAAGATCACCATGATGTAGCCACTACAACAGACACACAGACAGCAAGATCACCTTGATGTAGCCACTACAACAGACACACAGACAACAAGATCACCTTGATGTAGCCACTACAACACACAGACAGCAAGATCACCTTGATGTAGCCACTACAACACACAGACAGCAACATCACCATGATGTAGCCACTACAACACACAGACAACAAGATCACCTTGATGTAACCACTACAACAGACACACAGACAACAAGATCACCACGATGTAGCCACTACAACACACAGACAGCAAGATCACCACGATGTAGCCACTACAACAGACACACAGACAGCAAGATCACCATGATGTAGCCACTACAACACACAGACAGCAAGATCACCTTGATGTAGCCACTACAACACACAGACAACAAGATCACCATGATGTAACCACTACAACACACAGACAGCAAGATCACCATGATGTAGCCACTACAACACACAGACAGCAAGATCACCACGATGTAGCCACTACAACAGACACACAGACAGCAAGATCACCATGATGTAGCCACTACAACAGACACACAGACAGCAAGATCACCATGATGTAGCCACTACAACACACAGACAGCAAGATCACCACGATGTAGCCACTACAACACACAGACAGCAAGATCACCACGATGTAGCCACTGCAACACACAGACAGCAAGATCACCTTGATGTAGCCACTACAACACACAGACAGCAAGATCACCATGATGTAGCCACTACAACAGACACACAGACAGCAAGATCACCATGATGTAGCCACTACAACACACAGACAGCAAGATCACCTTGATGTAGCCACTACAACACACAGACAGCAAGATCACCTTGATGTAGCCACTGCAACACACAGACAGCAAGATCACCTTGATGTAACCACTACAACACACAGACAGCAAGATCACCTTGATGTAACCACTACAACACACAGACAGCAAGATCACCTTGATGTAGCCACTACAACAGACACACAGACAGCAAGATCACCTTGATGTAGCCACTACAACAGACACACAGACAGCAAGATCACCTTGATGTAGCCACTGCAACACACAGACAGCAAGATCACCACGATGTAGCCACTACAACACACAGACAGCAAGATCACCACGATGTAGCCACTGCAACACACAGACAGCAAGATCACCATGATGTAGCCACTACAACACACAGACAGCAAGATCACCTTGATGTAGCCACTGCAACACACAGACAGCAAGATCACCATGATGTAGCCACTACAAAACACAGACAGCAAGATCACCTTGATGTAGCCACTGCAACACACAGACAGCAAGATCACCTTGATGTAGCCACTACAACACACAGACAGCAAGATCACCACGATGTAGCCACTGCAACACACAGACAGCAAGATCACCATGATGTAGCCACTACAACACACAGACAACAAGATCACCATGATGTAGCCACTACAACAGACACACAGACAACAAGATCACCTTGATGTAGCCACTACAACACACAGACAGCAAGATCACCATGATGTAGCCACTGCAACACACAGACAGCAAGATCACCTTGATGTAACCACTACAACACACAGACAGCAAGATCACCTTGATGTAACCACTACAACACACAGACAGCAAGATCACCTTGATGTAGCCACTACAACAGACACACAGACAGCAAGATCACCTTGATGTAGCCACTACAACAGACACACAGACAGCAAGATCACCACGATGTAGCCACTACAACACACAGACAACAAGATCACCACGATGTAGCCACTACAACAGACACACAGACAACAAGATCACCTTGATGTAGCCACAACAGACACACAGACAACAAGATCACCTTGATGTAGCCACTACAACACACAGACAGCAAGATCACCTTGATGTAGCCACTACAACAGACACACAGACAACAAGATCACCTTGATGTAGCCACAACAGACACACAGACAGCAAGATCACCATGATGTAGCCACAACAGACACACAGACAGCAAGATCACCATGATGTAGCCACTACAACACACAGACAGCAAGATCACCTTGATGTAGCCACTACAACACACAGACAGCAAGATCACCTTGATGTAGCCACTACAACACAGAGACAGCAAGATCACCACGATGTAGCCACTACAACAGACACACAGACAGCAAGATCACCATGATGTAGCCACTACAACAGACACACAGACAGCAAGATAACCATGATGTAGCCACTACAACACACAGACAGCAAGATCACCACGATGTAGCCACTACAACACACAGACAGCAAGATCACCACGATGTAGCCACTGCAACACACAGACAGCAAGATCACCTTGATGTAGCCACTACAACACACAGACAGCAAGATCACCATGATGTAGCCACTACAACAGACACACAGACAGCAAGATCACCATGATGTAGCCACTACAACACACAGACAGCAAGATCACCTTGATGTAGCCACTACAACACACAGACAACAAGATCACCATGATGTAACCACTACAACACACAGACAGCAAGATCACCATGATGTAGCCACTACAACACACAGACAGCAAGATCACCACGATGTAGCCACTACAACAGACACACAGACAGCAAGATCACCATGATGTAGCCACTACAACAGACACACAGACAGCAAGATCACCATGATGTAGCCACTACAACACACAGACAGCAAGATCACCACGATGTAGCCACTACAACACACAGACAGCAAGATCACCACGATGTAGCCACTGCAACACACAGACAGCAAGATCACCTTGATGTAGCCACTACAACACACAGACAGCAAGATCACCATGATGTAGCCACTACAACAGACACACAGACAGCAAGATCACCATGATGTAGCCACTGCAACACACAGACAGCAAGATCACCACGATGTAGCCACTACAACACACAGACAGCAAGATCACCACGATGTAGCCACTGCAACACACAGACAGCAAGATCACCATGATGTAGCCACTGCAACACACAGACAGCAAGATCACCTTGATGTAGCCACTACAACACACAGACAGCAAGATCACCTTGATGTAGCCACTGCAACACACAGACAGCAAGATCACCTTGATGTAACCACTACAACACACAGACAGCAAGATCACCTTGATGTAACCACTACAACACACAGACAGCAAGATCACCTTGATGTAGCCACTACAACAGACACACAGACAGCAAGATCACCTTGATGTAGCCACTACAACAGACACACAGACAGCAAGATCACCACGATGTAGCCACTACAACACACAGACAACAAGATCACCACGATGTAGCCACTACAACAGACACACAGACAACAAGATCACCTTGATGTAGCCACAACAGACACACAGACAACAAGATCACCTTGATGTAGCCACTACAACACACAGACGGCAAGATCACCTTGATGTAACCACTACAACACACAGACAACAAGATCACCTTGATGTAGCCACTACAACAGACACACAGACAGCAAGATCACCTTGATGTAGCCACAACAGACACACAGACAACAAGATCACCTTGATGTAACCACAACAGACACACAGACAACAAGATCACCTTGATGTAGCCACTACAACACACAGACAGCAAGATCACCTTGATGTAGCCACTACAACAGACACACAGACAACAAGATCACCTTGATGTAGCCACAACAGACAACAAGATCACCTTGATGTAGCCACTACAACACACAGACAGCAAGATCACCTTGATGTAGCCACTACAACAGACACACAGACAACAAGATCACCTTGATGTAGCCACAACAGACACACAGACAGCAAGATCACCTTGATGTAGCCACTACAACACACAGACAGCAAGATCACCATGATGTAGCCAGTGCAACACACAGACAGCAAGATCACCTTGATGTAGCCACTACAACACACAGACAGCAAGATCACCATGATGTAGCCACTACAACACACAGACAGCAAGATCACCACGATGTAGCCACTACAACACACAGACAACAAGATCACCATGATGTAGCCACTACAACACACAGACAGCAAGATCACCACGATGTAGCCACTACAACACACAGACAGCAAGATCACCACGATGTAGCCACTGCAACACACAGACAGCAAGATCACCTTGATGTAGCCACTACAACACACAGACAACAAGATCACCATGATGTAACCACTACAACACACAGACAGCAAGATCACCATGATGTAGCCACTGCAACACACAGACAGCAAGATCACCACGATGTAGCCACTACAACAGACACACAGACAGCAAGATCACCATGATGTAGCCACTACAACAGACACACAGACAGCAAGATCACCATGATGTAGCCACTACAACACACAGACAGCAAGATCACCACGATGTAGCCACTACAACACACAGACAGCAAGATCACCACGATGTAGCCACTGCAACACACAGACAGCAAGATCACCTTGATGTAGCCACTACAACACACAGACAGCAAGATCACCATGATGTAGCCACTACAACAGACACACAGACAGCAAGATCACCATGATGTAGCCACTGCAACACACAGACAGCAAGATCACCACGATGTAGCCACTACAACACACAGACAGCAAGATCACCACGATGTAGCCACTGCAACACACAGACAGCAAGATCACCATGATGTAGCCACTGCAACACACAGACAGCAAGATCACCTTGATGTAGCCACTACAACACACAGACAGCAAGATCACCTTGATGTAGCCACTGCAACACACAGACAGCAAGATCACCTTGATGTAACCACTACAACACACAGACAGCAAGATCACCTTGATGTAACCACTACAACACACAGACAGCAAGATCACCTTGATGTAGCCACTACAACAGACACACAGACAGCAAGATCACCTTGATGTAGCCACTACAACAGACACACAGACAGCAAGATCACCACGATGTAGCCACTACAACACACAGACAACAAGATCACCACGATGTAGCCACTACAACAGACACACAGACAGCAAGATCACCACGATGTAGCCACTACAACAGACACACAGACAGCAAGATCACCATGATGTAGCCACAACAGACACACAGACAGCAAGATCACCATGATGTAGCCACTACAACACACAGACAGCAAGATCACCATGATGTAACCACTACAACACACAGACAACAAGATCACCACGATGTAGCCACTACAACACACAGACAACAAGATCACCTTGATGTAGCCACTACAACACACAGACAACAAGATCACCACGATGTAGCCACTACAACACACAGACAGCAAGATCACCATGATGTAGCCACAACAGACACACAGACAACAAGATCACCACGATGTAGCCACTACAACACACAGACAGCAAGATCACCATGATGTAACCACTACAACACACAGACAACAAGATCACCACGATGTAGCCACTACAACACACAGACAACAAGATCACCTTGATGTAGCCACTACAACACACAGACAACAAGATCACCACGATGTAGCCACTACAACAGACACACAGACAGCAAGATCACCACGATGTAGCCACTACAACAGACACACAGACAGCAAGATCACCATGATGTAGCCACTACAACACACAGACAGCAAGATCACCTTGATGTAGCCACTACAACACACAGACAGCAAGATCACCTTGATGTAGCCACTACAACAGACACACAGACAACAAGATCACCTTGATGTAGCCACAACAGACAACAAGATCACCTTGATGTAGCCACTACAACACACAGACAGCAAGATCACCTTGATGTAGCCACTACAACAGACACACAGACAGCAAGATCACCTTGATGTAGCCACTACAACAGACACACAGACAGCAAGATCACCTTGATGTAGCCACTACAACAGACACACAGACAGCAAGATCACCATGATGTAGCCACAACAGACACACAGACAGCAAGATCACCATGATGTAGCCACTACAACACACAGACAGCAAGATCACCTTGATGTAGCCACTACAACACACAGACAGCAAGATCACCTTGATGTAGCCACTACAACAGACACACAGACAGCAAGATCACCACGATGTAGCCACTACAACATATATATTATTGTATTTTGGGATACTTATCTTGTGAGGGTGTTGTTGCAGAACCAATGCTGTGAAATCACTGGATTGTTCCATCCTTGCACAACCACACACATACCTACATGACCACACTCTAACACTCACATCATTTTATTATTTTATTGCACATCATTGTTTTTCTTCATTTTCACATCAGTCTGTCGTGACACGAGGCACACAAAAACAAGTGATTACATACAAAACAAGAATAGTCACTGCAAAAACCAGTAACTTGAAACAAATTCAATGTTTTTTGACTGCATCTGACTCCAAAATCCGGTTCACGTTGTACCACGGACAGATTGGACTGTCATACATTTCCACATCTGGTTTATACACAGGCCACTACAGAAATCTGGGACATGTTTCAAATCTTCACTTGTGTGTTTGGCAAAATTTAAGATTTTAAACAACAACAAAAAACACTTTTGAATTTATGCATTCATTACAATCTGCTTCTGAAACCAAATGTCCGAAAGGAACATTAAAAGTAATTATTCATCAACTAGTTTGGCGAGTCTAATTTACAGCCTTTTCTCACTTCTGTCATTGGAAACCGAGTCAGGTCAGGGGCAGGTCAGGAGCATAGCCCTTGCTATTGGTACCATGTAACCCAGTACTACCTGCCGCATGTGAAGTCTCCCAACGACGGACCAGGCGGAGGAGGAAACCTTTCCCAACGGCTGTGAAGTTAGAAGAGGATGA
>NC_134893.1:322896-397896 GCF_041734735.1 Babylonia areolata
GTGTGTGGTTGGTAGGTGAAAGATACGGATACGGATACGGATAATTTATTCATGTATAGGCCATTGCCCCTCATGAAGGGGTACATACACATGATCATGTAAGAAAAGCAACAAGAAATGAGCAGTCATATCATCAAGAACAAACTTCAATATTCTAAGACATCAGAGTTGATCGCAGTCTGAATGCTTTAAACAAATAAACTGACAAATTTTGAATGGTCTGTTCATGCTGAGAAGCCATGAGTAATGCTAATCTGTGCTGACTGGGAAATTTACAGAAATTGGATGATATATACCTTGTTCTTAAGTCATGCAGGACAGGACAAGTTAGGACGAAATGTACTTCATTTTCTTCCTCCTTGTTGCAAAGTTTGCACCTTAGATCAGTTGCATTATGTATTCTATATCAGAAATAATGTACTGCAATATCAGAAATACCAAGCCTAAATCTTGCCATTGAATACTTTAAGTGTTGATCAATGTTTAAAAATAAATACGTTTTGACATCCGGTACGGTGCAGAATGTTCTGTAAACATTAAATCTCTCGCTATTACTAACATGAAAATCCCATTCCTGCCATCTACATGCAACTACCCTTTCTTTAAATACTCTAAGAAATTCATCAATACTCTCTACGCCTTGGTTTAATCAAATGTAACCAAATCCAAACATATACAATTTACAGAGGATGTTCGAAACCCAGGTTTTTTTTGTTTGTTTGTTTGGGTTTTTTGGTTTTTTGTTTTTTTGTTTTGTTTTTTGTTGTTGTTTTTTTGTCACGTGCATCCAGATCGAGCAAGGTTCCATATGATTTGTGTGGTAATCTAGACGCATTCATTCTCGTTAACTTAAGCCAATAACTAATACATCTTATACATTAATTTACATAAACAGCGTACCTGTTTGTTTCTCCAAATACAAAATCGTTAAGTGTTCGCATTTCTACTTCTAAAAATCTCTTGAGCACAAACAAATGTACTTTTTCACAAAGAAATGCTGCATTATCTAAGAACCATATCTCAGCACCATATTGTAACATGGGTTGAACTTGTGAATCAAATAACTTTAAAAGCGTATTCAGGGAATTATTTTTTAGCTTGTATAATTTCTGTAGAATGCACAACAATGCGTTTCTAGCTCTACTGACTAAGTCACACATGCTGCCACAAAATTCAGTCTTGTAGTAAAATAAATTCACTACAGGCAAAGATACTCCATTGTAAATCCATCTTTCTCTGGCAGCTAAGTACCCCCCCCTTTCTGAAAACAATGATATTACTTTTATCCATGTTCACTTTTAAATGTAGTGCAGAGGCTGCACGAGACAAACTATTCAGCTGTGTTTGTAAGCCGATAACGGTTTCAGACAATAAGGCAACATCATCAGCCAATAACAATAAAAACAGCTCTAAATAGTCATGTGTGAATGTTGCACCATGCTTTCCCTCTCTAATAATTTCTAATGCTAACTCGTTAATGAACAAAGAAAACAACACAGGACTACAGGCATCTCCTTGCTTCACGCCTCGGGTACAGTTAATGTAATCAGTCAATTTAGCCCTACATCTAATTCTTGCTTTGACACTGACATACATGCTATAAATACATTTATAAAGTTTACCTCTGACACCATTCTTCCAGAGTATAGGCCACAGTAATTTTCTATCTACAGAATCAAAAGCCGTTTCGAAATCGATGAATGTAACATAAAATTTACGATTCAGGCAGAACTGTTTCTGTATCAGTGCTAACAGCGTAAACATATGGTCAACAGTAGAGTAGCCCTTTTTAAACCCTGCTTGGTGTTCTCCTGTCAAATCAAATTCTTTTACCCATTCTTGAAGTCTGTTGTTGATAATTGTACTAAATATTTTGCTACTAACGTCGCACAGTGATATTCCTCTATAATTATTTACCTGATTGACATCACCCTTTTCTGAATAAAGGAAGAACAATACAGTCACACCAACTATCTGGGTAAGCACCCTTGTCAAATAATGCAATGAAAAATTTTACAAAAAATTTCAAACACTTTGTCCCCTGCAAATTTTATCATTTCCCCAATTATATCATCTGGACCGGCGGCTTTACCATTCCTTATCCCTCTTACAACAAGCAATACTTCTTCTTTTGATATCGGACGGTTCATGGGACTATACACATCTAGATCATCCTCTTTGTTATTTATAGCATTACTATCTTCGGCTGTACTTTCTACTTCTGCCTCTAATTCAAGCAGGCCTTTAAAGTGATTAAACCAGTCATCAACTGTTAGTCTATTATAAACTTGCTTTCTTCTAAAATATACCCCACGCACAGTTTTCCAAAACTCTCTTTGATTATTTACTGAAGAGGTACGTTTTTCTAACATTAAATCATTTTACTGTCGTTCCTTTCTTAGTAACAAATTCTTGTATTCTCTCCTTGCAACACAATAAGCATCGCTGTCATCTATATTCCGTGTATTTCTAAATACTGAAAGTAATTTTTTTTGCCTCAGCCTTACTTGATTTACATTCTTTATCATACCAGTCATTTTCTTCACGTTTAGTCAAATAAATTTTCTTTTTTTATACAATCAGCATGTCTTCTAAGACAATCATTAAGCATGTTCAAAGCACCATTGCAATCAAAATCAATTAAACAAATAGCACGGTCAAGTAATGACAATGTTTCTTCTGAGTGTAATGCATTTATATAATCATATTCAAAATCACAATTCCATACATATTTCTCTATGAATTGGTCCTCTGCCATAGGAACAGACAAAAGTGAATTATTTCTTTTCTGCTCAGAACTCAAGTACAGCTCAACAGGTGAATGATCTGTCCCAAGTCTGTCTGATACAATCAGTTTACATGATGAGAAAACAACTACAAACAATTCCTTAGAAAGCAAAAAGTAATCATTAACACTGTTACCCGTTTCTGATATAAACGTATAATTACCCTCTGTGTCCCCATTGCATATGCCATTGAGAATGCACAAATCAAGTGTAATACACATGTTTAACAAACATTTTCCATAGTTATCAAGTGTATTATCTGCTGATTTCCTTCGAAGAAAAAACGAACTTTTACCAAACCGTTTACTGTACACATCATTGTCATCAAATATATCTTGAGATATATTGGAGGTTCTGCTGTTTAAGTCCCCAGACAAAATTACATGCACATCGTTTAATTCAACCATGCATTCAAAAAGACATTCCTCAAGCGCCCAAATACCATTGTCAGTATCGAAGTGTGTGTAATACGGCGATCCCTCAGGTGGAACATAAGTACACACATACATAACATCCGGTGATAGACCAAAAAGACTTTTATCAATCAGCAATAGAAGAACATTTGGAGAATTTGTCCTTATTTCATGGACAAAAGCCATCAATTCATTTCTAATAATGCATATCAATCCACCTGAACGTCTCCCCTGTTTTGTAAATTTAACAGCTGGTTTGCATAAAACAGTATACCCTGAAAATGAAAACATTTTGCGTCTTCTACGAAGGTTTCAACAAGACATATAAAATCAAATTTACAAAGAAAAGTAAAAATTTCTTTGTTGTTTATTTTAGACAGTAAGCCATTGACATTCCAATGCAGGAATGAAAAACAACTCTCAGATTTATCACCACTACCACAACCATAATCATGTATATTGTTACTCACAGTCATACCATTGTGTACTCTTTCACCTCCAAGTGCTTGATTCACTGCATTTACATTCGGTACACAGAGGTCAACATGCATGCTGTCATTAACATTCACATTTTGAAATGACCCCCTTATACTGCCATTTTCACCACACAAAAGACCATGAATAGGCTCTTGGAAAATATCTGTAACATGACTTTTTTCATGAATAACGTTGCTGTCTGTGGGACAGGATACGTCTAATTCATCGTGTTCTATACAAACATCACATGCATGAGCAACAAAACCATCAGCATCAACAACTTTATTTTCTGCAGTGAACGCACTTGAACTTTCAAAAACGGAACTGATTGTTTCAACCTTGTTTACATCTGCCCCCCACCCCTCCCCCGGAAAAGCGGTTTTGCTGACATCATCCAGTTCACTGTTCACCGTGCACACATCACTGACCTTGTTTCGTTCTGCACGGTTGTCTCGCGCACACCTTCGCGATGTTGCCGGTGTCAAACTGGGCTGGCCACCCCCCTATTGAGCCTCCCGAAGTTTCTGTCCCTCATCAAGGTAAACCTTTTCCCCTCGATGATAAGGTGGTCATAAACCATAGTGGCTCGCTTACCCTCGCTTTTTGCCTTCTTCAAATGTGGCGACAGTTTCTTTCTTATTTCTCTCACACGGAAAGAAAAGTCCTCGCCAATGAACACATCACTGCCCTTCAATTTGCGTTTGGCCTTTAGAATAGTTTCCTTGTCTTTGTAGAAGGTGCAGCGTAGGATGACAGGTGAGTTGGGCTTTGAATTCAGACGATGCACACGATCAAACTGGAAGTCCTCCGTCAGCTCCAACTTATCCACAATTGTATCGTTGACGATGTTTTCACATTCTGCCTGCGTCTCGTTCTGTTTACGTGGAAGTCCATAAAAAAAATTAAGTTGTTCCGTTTGGATCGTCCTTCCAGATCGTCAGTTTTCCGTTCTGTGTCCAGCATCCGTTTCTTCAGCTCCTCGTTCTCACGACGTAGGTCGGCCACTTCCTCCCTCAGGGACTGCACCTCGCCCTGAAGGGCAGATAAACCATCCCGGATGTTTTTGATGTCCTCCTGCATGCTGCCGATCTGTTGACCCAGTGCCTTCAGCATGGGCACCACATCATCCAGAGTGTGTCCATCGACAGGCTGGGGAGCTGCAGCAGCTGTATCAGCGCTGGTCAACACGCCTCCAGTCTTCTCTGTGCTGGCTCTGCGGGTCCCACTTGACAAACAGGTTTGACGCATACTGTCCTTGCGTGGTCCGGGTTTCTGTTCTACATCTCCGCATCGCAACAACAAACTCCCCCAGAATAAATACACGAAGAGACAGCCTGCCATGACACCGTCCACCTTGGTCATGAGTTTCCATGTCGACTGCTGCATGGCGAGATATTTTCTAACCCTTTCTGCCATGAAAGAGACAAACACCGGCTGAAACGATCCACACCTGGCTCTAAAATCTAACTGTGAGGACGGCATGGTAGCTCACTAGTCCATATGCAGACACTTGGGTTCAAACACTGTCTGTCTGTCAGTATAATTTATGAATTACGCGGAGCAACTGAACCGTGCGTCTGTCACCTCTGAACGTCAGGTAGGTGAAAGAGAGTGTGTGTGTGTATCTGTGTGAATGTGTGTGGATGGTAGGTGAAAGAGAGAGAGAGTGTGTGTGTGTCTGTATCTGTGTGAATGTGTGTGGATGGTAGGTGAAAGAGAGAGAGAGTGTGTGTGTGTGTATCTGTGCGAATGTGTGTTGATGGTAGGTGAAAGAGAGAGAGAGTGTGTGTGTATCTGTGTGAATATGTGTGGATGGTAGGTGAAAGAGAGAGTGTGTGTCTATCTGTGTGAATGTGTGTGGATGGTAGGTGAAAGAGAGAGAGAGTGTGTGTGTATCTGTGTGAATATGTGTGGATGGTAGGTGAAAGAGAGAGAGAGTGTGTATCTGTGTGAATGTGTGTGGATGGTAGGTGAAAGAGAGAGAGAGTGTGTGTGTATCTGTGTGAATGTGTGTGGATGGTAGGTGAAAGAGAGAGAGAGTGTGTGTGTATCTGTGTGAATATGTGTGGATGGTAGGTGAAAGAGAGAGTGTGTGTGTATCTGTGTGAATGTGTGTGGATGGTAGGTGAAAGAGAGAGAGAGAGCCTGTGTCTGTGTGAACTTTGTGAAGGCGGCGATGTGTGTTTCCAAATGTGTCGTTTATTGCGCAGTGATACTGAATTATAGGTCTATGCCCAGCTCCGTGTAGAATACTAACTCTTTGGGGTCCGATCGCCCTTGGCCTCACTAACTTTAAACGTCTGCCGAATTTGTGCCTCGAGTTCTCTTCCTGTCCAAACACTCCGAAACGCCCCCAAATATATATAGAGAGGTGTGTGTGTGTGTGTGTGTATGTGTGAGTTTGTGCGCATGCGCGCGCGCGCACACACACACACACACACACACACACACACACAAACCCAATTTATCCTACTGTTGCTTCAGAACCATTTACTGGGTAAATTAAATCTGTCCGTGCCTGTGCAGTACCACTACTGCGCCGAGGGCTGCTGCCTGAACGAGTTCTACGCCTTCCACAAGATCCGCTATCCCAACATCCACTACGGCCTGGGGTGCCAGGACTGCACATGCCACCAGGGGTCATGCATGCCCCCAGACCCCTGTGACGTCAGCACGCACTGCGGTGTGGGCCATACATCCAGGTAAGTGAGGTGGTTTGTCAAGCTGTAACGTGTGTCAGTACAACCTGGACCTAGGTAAGTGAGGTGGTTTGTCAGGCTGTAAGGTGTTTCAGTACAACCTGGACCTAGGTAAGTGAGGTGGTTTGTCAGGCTGTAAGGTGTGTCAGTACAACCTGGACCTAGGTAAGTGAGGTGGTTTGTCAGGCTGTAAGGTGTGTCAGTACAACCTGGACCTCGGTAAGTGAGGTGGTTTCTCAGGCTGTAAGGTGTGTCAGTATAACCTGTACCTCGGTAAGTGAGGTGGTTTGTCAGGCTGTAAGGTGTTTCAGTATAACCTGTACCTAGGTAAGTGAGGTGGTTTGTCAGGCTGTAAGGTGTGTCAGTACAACCTGGACCTAGGTAAGTGAGGTGGTTTGTCAAGCTGTAAGGTGTGTCAGTACAACCTGGACCTCGGTAAGTGAGGTGGTTTGTCAAGCTGTAACGTGTGTCAGTACAACCTGGACCTAGGTAAGTGAGGTGGTTTGTCAGGCTGTAAGGTGTGTCAGTACAACCTGGACCTAGGTAAGTGAGGTGGTTTGTCAGGCTGTAAGGTGTGTCAGTACAACCTGGACCTAGGTAAGTGAGGTGGTTTGTCAGGCTGTAAGGTGTGTCAGTACAACCTGGACCTCGGTAAGTGAGGTGGTTTGTCAGGCTGTAAGGTGTGTCAGTACAACCTGGACCTAGGTAAGTAAGGTGGTTTGTCAGGCTGTAAGGTGTGTCAGTACAACCTGGACCTAGGTAAGTGAGGTGGTTTGTCAGGCTGTAAGGTGTGTCAGTACAACCTGGACCTAGGTAAGTGAGGTGGTTTGTCAGGCTGTAAGGTGTTTCAGTACAACCTGTACCTCGGTAAGTGAAGCGGTTTGTCAGGCTGTAAGGTGTGTCAGTACAACCTGGACCTAGGTAAGTGAGGTGGTTTGTCAGGCTTTTTAGGTGTTTCAGTATAACCTGGACCTAGGTAAGTGAGGTGGTTTGTCAGGCTGTAAGGTGTTTCAGTATAACCTGGACCTAGGTAAGTGAGGTGGTTTGTCAGGCTGTAAGGTGTGTCAGTACAACCTGGACCTCGGTAAGTGAGGTGGTTTGTCAGGCTGTAAGGTGTGTCAGTACAACCTGTACCTAGGTAAGTAAGGTGGTTTGTCAGGCTGTAAGGTGTGTCAGTACAACCTGGACCTAGGTAAGTAAGGTGGTTTGTCAGGCTGTAAGGTGTGTCAGTACAACCTGGACCTAGGTAAGTGAGTGAGGTGGTTCGTCAGGCTGTAAGGTGTGTCAGTACAACCTGGACCTAGGTAAGTGAGTGAGGTGGTTTGTCAGGCTGTAAGGTGTGTCAGTACAACCTGGACCTCGGTAAGTGAGGTGGTTTGTCAGGCTGTAAGGTGTGTCAGTACAACCTGGACCTAGGTAAGTGAGGTGGTTTGTCAGGCTGTAAGGTGTGTCAGTACAATCTGGACCTCGGTAAGTGAGGTGGTTTGTCAGGCTGTAAGGTGTGTCAGTACAATCTGGACCTAGGTAAGTGAGATGGTTTGTCAGGCTGTAAGGTGTGTCAGTACAACCTGGACCTCGGTAAGTGAGGTGGTTTGTCAGGCTGTAAGGTGTGTCAGTACAACCTGGACCTAGGTAAGTGAGTGAGGTGGTTTGTCAGGCTGTAAGGTGTTTCAGTATAACCTTTACCTCGGTAAGTGAGGTGGTTTGTCAGGCTGTAAGGTGTTTCAGTATAACCTGGACCTAGGTAAGTGAGGTGGTTTGTCAGGCTGTAAGGTGTTTCAGTATAACCTGGACCTAGGTAAGTGAGGTGGTTTGTCAGGCTGTAAGGTGTGTCAGTACAACCTGGACCTCGGTAAGTGAGGTGGTTTGTCAGGCTGTAAGGTGTGTCAGTACAACCTGTACCTAGGTAAGTGAGTAAGGTGGTTTGTCAGGCTGTAAGGTGTGTCAGTACAACCTGGACCTAGGTAAGTGAGGTGGTTTGTCAGGCTGTAAGGTGTGTCAGTACAACCTGGACCTAGGTAAGTGAGGTGGTTTGTCAAGCTGTAACGTGTGTCAGTACAACCTGGACCTAGGTAAGTGAGGTGGTTTGTCAGGCTGTAAGGTGTGTCAGTACAATCTGGACCTAGGTAAGTGAGGTGGTTTGTCAGGCTGTAAGGTGTGTCAGTACAACCTGGACCTAGGTAAGTGAGGTGGTTTGTCAGGCTGTAAGGTGTTTCAGTACAACCTGGACCTCGGTAAGTGAGGTGGTTTGTCAGGCTGTAAGGTGTGTCAGTACAACCTGGACCTAGGTAAGTGAGGTGGTTTGTCAGGCTGTAAGGTGTGTCAGTACAACCTGGACCTAGGTAAGTAAGGTGGTTTGTCAGGCTGTAAGGTGTGTCAGTACAACCTGGACCTAGGTAAGTGAGGTGGTTTGTCAGGCTGTAAGGTGTGTCAGTACAACCTGGACCTAGGTAAGTAAGGTGGTTTGTCAGGCTGTAAGGTGTGTCAGTACAACCTGGACCTAGGTAAGTGAGGTGGTTTGTCAGGCTGTAAGGTGTGTCAGTACAACCTGGACCTAGGTAAGTGAGGTGGTTTGTCAGGCTGTAAGGTGTTTCAGTACAACCTGTACCTCGGTAAGTGAAGCGGTTTGTCAGGCTGTAAGGTGTGTCAGTACAACCTGGACCTAGGTAAGTGAGGTGGTTTGTCAGGCTTTTTAGGTGTTTCAGTATAACCTGGACCTAGGTAAGTGAGGTGGTTTGTCAGGCTGTAAGGTGTTTCAGTATAACCTGTACCTCGGTAAGTGAGGTGGTTTGTCAGGCTGTAAGGTGTGTCAGTACAACCTGGACCTAGGTAAGTAAGGTGGTTTGTCAGGCTGTAAGGTGTGTCAGTACAACCTGGACCTAGGTAAGTGAGGTGGTTTGTCAGGCTGTAAGGTGTGTCAGTACAACCTGGACCTAGGTAAGTGAGGTGGTTTGTCAGGCTGTAAGGTGTTTCAGTATAACCTGGACCTAGGTAAGTGAGGTGGTTTGTCAGGCTGTAAGGTGTTTCAGTATAACCTGGACCTAGGTAAGTGAGGTGGTTTGTCAGGCTGTAAGGTGTGTCAGTACAACCTGGACCTCGGTAAGTGAGGTGGTTTGTCAGGCTGTAAGGTGTGTCAGTACAACCTGTACCTAGGTAAGTAAGGTGGTTTGTCAGGCTGTAAGGTGTGTCAGTACAACCTGGACCTAGGTAAGTGAGTGAGGTGGTTTGTCAGGCTGTAAGGTGTGTCAGTACAACCTGGACCTAGGTAAGTGAGTGAGGTGGTTTGTCAGGCTGTAAGGTGTGTCAGTACAACCTGGACCTCGGTAAGTGAGGTGGTTTGTCAGGCTGTAAGGTGTGTCAGTACAACCTGGACCTAGGTAAGTGAGGTGGTTTGTCAGGCTGTAAGGTGTGTCAGTACAATCTGGACCTCGGTAAGTGAGGTGGTTTGTCAGGCTGTAAGGTGTGTCAGTACAATCTGGACCTAGGTAAGTGAGATGGTTTGTCAGGCTGTAAGGTGTGTCAGTACAACCTGGACCTCGGTAAGTGAGGTGGTTTGTCAGGCTGTAAGGTGTGTCAGTACAACCTGGACCTAGGTAAGTGAGGTGGTTTGTCAGGCTGTAAGGTGTGTCAGTACAACCTGGACCTAGGTAAGTGAGGTGGTTTGTCAGGCTGTAAGGTGTGTCAGTACAACCTGGACCTAGGTAAGTGAGGTGGTTTGTCAGGCTGTAAGGTGTGTCAGTACAATCTGGACCTAGGTAAGTGAGGTGGTTTGTCAGGCTGTAAGGTGTTTCAGTATAACCTTTACCTCGGTAAGTGAGGTGGTTTGTCAGGCTGTAAGGTGTGTCAGTACAATCTGGACCTAGGTAAGTGAGGTGGTTTGTCAGGCTGTAAGGTGTTTCAGTATAACCTGTACCTCGGTAAGTGAGGTGGTTTGTCAAGCTGTAAGGTGTGTCAGTACAACCTGGACCTAGGTAAGTAAGGTGGTTTGTCAGGCTGTAAGGTGTGTCAGTACAACCTGGACCTAGGTAAGTGAGGTGGTTTGTCAGGCTGTAAGGTGTGTCAGTACAACCTGGACCTCGGTAAGTGAGGTGGTTTGTCAGGCTGTAAGGTGTGTCAGTACAACCTGGACCTCGGTAAGTGAGGTGGTTTGTCAGGCTGTAAGGTGTTTCAGTATAACCTGTACCTAGGTAAGTGAGGTGGTTTGTCAGGCTGTAAGGTGTGTCAGTACAACCTGGACCTAGGTAAGTGAGGTGGTTTGTCAGGCTGTAAGGTGTTTCAGTATAACCTGGACCTAGGTAAGTGAGGTGGTTTGTCAGGCTGTAAGGTGTGTCAGTACAACCTGGACCTAGGTAAGTGAGTGAGGTGGTTTGTCAGGCTGTAAGGTGTGTCAGTACAACCTGGACCTAGGTAAGTGAGGTGGTTTGTCAAGCTGTAAGGTGTTTCAGTACAACCTGTACCTAGGTAAGTGAGGTGGTTTGTCAGGCTGTAAGGTGTTTCAGTACAACCTGTACCTAGGTAAGTGAGGTGGTTTGTCAGGCTGTAAGGTGTGTCAGTACAACCTGGACCTAGGTAAGTGAGTGAGGTGGTTTGTCAGGCTGTAAGGTGTGTCAGTACAACCTGTACCTAGGTAAGTGAGGTGGTTTGTCAGGCTGTAAGGTGTGTCAGTACAACCTGGACCTAGGTAAGTGAGGTGGTTTGTCAGGCTGTAAGGTGTGTCAGTACAACCTGGACCTAGGTAAGTGAGGTGGTTTGTCAGGCTGTAAGGTGTGTCAGTACAACCTGGACCTAGGTAAGTGAGGTGGTTCGTCAGGCTGTAAGGTGTGTCAGTACAACCTGGACCTCGGTAAGTGAGGTGGTTTGTCAGGCTGTAAGGTGTGTCAGTACAACCTGGACCTAGGTAAGTGAGTGAGGTGGTTTGTCAGGCTGTAAGGTGTGTCAGTACAACCTGGACCTAGGTAAGTGAGGTGGTTTGTCAAGCTGTAACGTGTGTCAGTACAATCTGGACCTAGGTAAGTGAGGTGGTTTGTCAGGCTGTAAGGTGTGTCAGTACAACCTGGACCTCGGTGAGTGAGGTGGTTTGTCAGGCTGTAAGGTGTGTCAGTACAACCTGGACCTCGGTAAGTGAGGTGGTTTGTCAGGCTGTAAGGTGTGTCAGTACAACCTGGACCTCGGTAAGTGAGGTGGTTTGTCAGGCTGTAAGGTGTTTCAGTATAACCTGGACCTAGGTAAGTGAGGTGGTTTGTCAGGCTGTAAGGTGTGTCAGTACAACCTGGACCTAGGTAAGTGAGGTGGTTTGTCAGGCTGTAAGGTGTTTCAGTACAACCTGGACCTAGGTAAGTGAGGTGGTTTGTCAGGCTGTAAGGTGTGTCAGTACAACCTGGACCTAGGTAAGTGAGGTGGTTTGTCAGGCTGTAAGGTGTGTCAGTACAACCTGGACCTAGGTAAGTGAGGTGGTTTGTCAAGCTGTAACGTGTGTCAGTACAATCTGGACCTAGGTAAGTGAGGTGGTTTGTCAGGCTGTAAGGTGTGTCAGTACAACCTGGACCTCGGTGAGTGAGGTGGTTTGTCAGGCTGTAAGGTGTGTCAGTACAACCTGGACCTCGGTAAGTGAGGTGGTTTGTCAGGCTGTAAGGTGTGTCAGTACAACCTGGACCTCGGTAAGTGAGGTGGTTTGTCAGGCTGTAAGGTGTTTCAGTATAACCTGGACCTAGGTAAGTGAGGTGGTTTGTCAGGCTGTAAGGTGTGTCAGTACAATCTGGACCTAGGTAAGTGAGGTGGTTTGTCAGGCTGTAAGGTGTGTCAGTACAACCTGGACCTAGGTAAGTGAGGTGGTTTGTCAGGCTGTAAGGTGTGTCAGTACAACCTGGACCTAGGTAAGTGAGGTGGTTTGTCAGGCTGTAAGGTGTGTCAGTACAACCTGGACCTAGGTAAGTGAGGTGGTTTGTCAGGCTATAAGGTGTGTCAGTACAACCTGGACCTAGGTAAGTGAGTGAGGTGGTTTGTCAGGCTGTAAGGTGTTTCACTACAACCTGGACCTAGGTAAGTGAGTAAGGTGGTTTGTCAGGCTGTAAGGTGTTTCAGTACAACCTGTACCTCGGTAAGTGAGGTGGTTTGTCAGGCTGTAAGGTGTGTCAGTACAACCTGGACCTAGGTAAGTGAGGTGGTTTGTCAGGCTGTAAGGTGTGTCAGTACAACCTGGACCTAGGTGAGTGAGGCGGTTTGTCAGGCTGTAAGGTGTGTCAGTACAACCTGGACCTAGGTAAGTGAGGTGGTTTGTCAAGCTGTAAGGTGTGTCAGTACAACCTGGACCTAGGTAAGTGAGTGAGGTGGTTTGTCAGGCTGTAAGGTGTGTCAGTACAACCTGGACCTAGGTAAGTGAGGTGGTTTGTCAGGCTGTAAGGTGTGTCAGTACAACCTGGACCTCGGAAAGTCCCTGTGTGTGGACAGCAAAGGCCGGTCTCTCCTGAAGCTCCTCATGGGAGGCCGCTTCTCAACCAGTCAGACTCTCAATACAGACGACAGCGGGTGTTTGTTTGTTCGTTCGCTCGTTTGTTCGTTTGTTTGTTTCTCTGTTTTGGATGCAGCAAACGGTGGTTTATATCATTCTTCATTTGGACTCTTGCCACAAAACAAGTTTCATCTTTTATTTAAGTTTTCTGATTTTGTGTATATTGTAAATCAAACATCCAGGATCTTTAAAGATACACAATCATATTATTAAGCCATGCTTATCTGTTAGATAAAAAAAAGAAAAGATTCTTCAACTTTATTTACATTTCATCCGTATCTATGCATCATTTTCTTTCCTATATAATGTTTATTCTGATTTTGAAAATTTTGCTCCAGAGAATTAAATAATTTCATATTTTTGTATTCACTTCGCTGTGATTTTACATAACTGAATTATCATGTATGAAGTGTTATTTTTGTATGCAGAACATTCTGAGGAGTAGCACAATTGATGGTGGAAGATAACCAATGTGTGTGAATGATATTGTCAATATACGTTTATAGTTGATGTGACTTGTTTCACTACTTAACAATCAATGTGGGGAGACCGTTCTTCTAACTGGAAATGAAACAACAATGATGCCAAGACAGCTTCACTCCTTAACAATCAATGTGGGGAGACCGTTCTTCTGACTGGAAATGATGCTAAGAGAGCTTCACTCCTTAACAATCAATGTGGGGAGACCGTTCTTCTGACTGGAAATGATGCCAAGACAGCTTCACTACTTAACAATCAATGTGGGGAGACCGTTCTTCTGACTGGAAATGAAACAACAGTGATGCCAAGACAGCTTCACTCCTTAACAATCAATGTGGGGAGACCGTTCTTCTGACTGGAAATGAAACAGCAATGATGCCAAGACAGCTTCACTCCTTAACAATCAATGTGGGGAGACCGTTCTTCTGACTGGAAATGATGCTAAGAGAGCTTCACTCCTTAACAATCAATGTGGGGAGACCGTTCTTCTAACTGGAAATCATGCTAAGAGAGCTTCACTCCTTAACAATCAATGTGGGGAGACCGTTCTTCTAACTGGAAATCATGCTAAGAGAGCTTCACTCCTTAACAATCAATGTGGGGAGACCGTTCTTCTGACTGGAAATCATGCTAAGAGAGCTTCACTCCTTAACAATCAATGTGGGGAGACCGTTCTTCTGACTGGAAATCATGCTAAGAGAGCTTCACTCCTTAACAATCAATGTGGGGAGACCGTTCTTCTAACTGGAAATGATGCTAAGAGAGCTTCACTCCTTAACAATCAATGTGGGGAGACCGTTCTTCTGACTGGAAATGAAACAACAATGATGCCAAGAGAGCAAAGGAGAGAGTTGCCTTTCTGTGTTGTTTGATATTTTGCTCTCCTAACTTCATTGATCTTCATTTCGAGACAAAAATCCATCGAGTCAACCAGATGTGTATTCTGTATTGTCCGTGTATTCTGTGTAGCATATTCAGAACTAAAAAAAGGCTATGTAAGTCCTGATTAAAAGCTAATTTGTATTTGCACTTTTTTTTCTGGCATTGCTGCTGTGTGCACATGTCAAATGATCGCTAAAGGGACAAGCCCGGAGCTTCCTGTTTCGACGAAGTGTCTGGGTTTGTTCTATTGTACTTTCCATGTACCACTCTGCTAGCTGCTAAATCAGTAGCGAGTTTCGAAAAGATAGATAACAACATAGACGGATATAAAAACCACGACAGGTAAAAAAGAAACAACAAAGCTATATATATATATATATATATATATATATATATATTTGTATTTGTATTTCTTTTTATCACAACAGATTTCTCTGTGTGAAATTCGGGCTGCTCTCCCCAGGGAGAGCGCGTCGCTACACTACAGCGCCACCCATTTTTTTGTATTTTTTCCTGCGTGCATATTTTATTTGTTTTTCCTATCGAAGTGGATTTTTCAGTCTACAGAATTTTGCCAGGAACAACCCTTTTGTTGCCGTGGGTTCTTTTACGTGCGCTAAGTGCATGCTGCACACGGGGCCTCGGTTTATCGTCTCATCCGAATGACTAGCGTCCAGACCACCACTCAAGGTCTAGTGGAGGGGGAGAAAATATCGGCGGCCGAGCCGTTATTCGAATCAGCGCACTCAGATTCTCTCGCTTCCTAGGCGGACGCGTTACCTCTAGGCCATCACTCCACTATATATATATATATATATATATATATATATATATATATATATATATATATATATATATATATAGAAGAAGAAGAAGAAAATGGCATTCCATTAGCACTAAACATTAAACATGAAAAGCAAAATCTACAATTAATTTTGAGGATTTCTTGTTCTGCTTTTTGACGAGATAAAACTTTATCTGAAAGGACTCTGTGTGTGTGTGTGTGTATGTGTGTGTGTTGTGTGTGTGTGTGTGTGTGTGTGTGTGTGTGTGTGTGTGTGTGGATTATATTTGTATGCCTCTGCGTGCTTTTGAATGTGTGTGTGTGTGTGTGTGTGTGTGTGTGTGTGTATGTGTGTGCGTGCGTGTGTGTGTGTGTGTGTGTGGAGGAATTTTGTTTAATTTCCCGTCACATAAATCGGTGACTGAAGACATTTTGTTACAGTATCAATGTATACATTTGAGTGTTATCCTTTAGAAGAGGGTGGTGGTGGTGTGTCCATCGAGATCGATGATGACCATCGTTGTCATCCAGCTGGGGGATGGGGGGAGGGTGGTGGTGGGGTGGGGGGGAGGATGCTCATGAATCTATCTGTGAATGCGCAGATGGCTGAATAGTCCAATCTGCGCACGAAATGTTCGCTGACAGTTGGGGCAGACAAAGACAGGCGTATTATTGTCAGGGAGCTTGTTTGCCCGTGACTTTCTGGCCTGCCTCTTCTGAACAGCTGCTGCAGTCCTGTTGGCCTCGCACAACTTGGCGCCTTTGTGCACAGCAGCGCGCCATTTGTCACGGTCCACTGCAGATTCCTCCCAGGAGTCAGGGTTGATATCAAACGCTTTAAGAGAGACTTTCAGAGTATCTCTGAAGCGCTTCTTCTGACCTCCGTGTGATCTCTTCCCTTGTTGCAGCTCGCCATAGAAGAGCCTTTTGGGCAGCCGATGGTCTGGCATGCGCGCCACGTGTCCAGCCCAGCGAAGCTGGGACTACATCAGGATGGTGAAGATGCTGGGAAGGGTGGCTTTTGCGAGCACCTCTGTGTCTGGGGTCCTGTCTTGCCACTTGATGTTCAGTAGCTTCCTGAGGCATGTTGTGTGGAAGTGGTTCAGCTTCTTGGCATGTCGTTGGTACACTATCCAAGTTTCGCAGGCGTACAGTAGTGTGGGGAGAACTACTGCTCTGTAGACCTTTAGCTTGGTCTCAAGACTAATGCCTCTTCTGTTCCAGACATTTGCACTGAGTCTGCCAAAAGTTGCGCTTGCTCTTGCAATCCTGACGTTCACTTCATCGTCGATGGTCGCATTTCGTGACAGTGTGCTGCCAAGGTATGTGAACCGCTCCACCGCACTGAGTCTCTGACCGTTGACTGTGATGTTGGGCTCAACGTAGGGTTTCCCTGGGGCTGGCTGATGGAGAACTTCAGTTTTCCTCGTGCTGATGGTAAGGGCGAAGTTCCTGCTGGCAGTGGCAAACTTGTCGACGCTGAGTTGCATGTCAGCTTCAGATCCAGCGTTGAGGGCACAATCATCAGCAAACAAAAAGTCTCTGATGATGTCTGTCATGACCTTCGTTTTTGCTTGAAGCCTTCTGAGGTTAAACAACTTGCCATCTGTTCGGTACTTTAGGCCATCTCTGAAGGCATCAGTAAGCATTGCAGAGAACATGAGGCTGAACAGCGTTGGAGCCAGGACGCAGCCTTGCTTGACACCATTTGTGACAGCAAAAGGAGCAGATGTTTCGCCATTGTCCTGGACTCGAGCTTGCATGCCTTCATGGAATTGGCTGACCAAGGAAATAAATTTCCGAGGGCATCCGTACTTGGCCATGATCTTCCACAGTCTCTCTCTACTCACGGTGTCGAAGGCCTTAGTGAGGTCGACATAGGTGGAGAACAGATCAGCATTTTGCTCCTGACATTTCTCTTGCAGCTGCCTTGCAGCAAACACCATGTCGGTGGTTCCGCGCTCTTTCCGGAATCCACATTGGCTCTCAGGCAAATGACCTTGGTCAAGGTGTGCTGTGAGGCGGTTTAGTAGGATCCTGGCAAGTATCTTGCCTGTGATGGAGAGCAAGGAAATGCCCCGATGGTTATCACAGGCTTGCCGGTTCCCCTTTCGCATGTACAAGTGAATGATAGATGTATCTTTGAAATCCTGGGGGATCGTCTCTTCTTTCCACATGAGTGAGTACAGCTGATGGAGCTTCTCAGTCAGCACAGTGCCTCCATCCTTGTAGACCTCTGCTGGTATGGAGTCTGAGCCAGGTGCTTTGCCACTGGATAGCAGACGGATTGCTTTCTGGGTCTCAAGAAGTGTTGGCGTTTCGTCCAGTGCTTCGTTGATGGGGACTTGTGGGAGACGGTCTATGGCTTCATCATTTATGGAGGAAGGGCGATTTAAGACACTGTTGAAGTGCTCAGCCCAGCGTTCGAGAATTTTCTCCTTCTCGGTGATCAAGGTATTCCCATCTGCACTGAGGAGGGGGGATGATCCTGAGGATGTGGGGCCGTAGACTTCTTTTAAGGCATCATAGAACCTCTTCATATCGTGCCTGTCAGCATATCCCTGGATCTCATCAGCTTTGTCACTCAGCCACTTATCCTGCATCTGGCGTAACTTTTGCTGAACAGTCCTGCAGATGGCATCGTACGCATCCTTTTTTGATGTGGACTTTGGGTTGCTCAGGTAGGCTTGATGCAGACGGCGTTTCTCATCCAGAAGCTGCTTGATTTCATCACAGTTTTCATCAAACCAGTCTTTGTGCTTTCTGGTCATGGGTCCCAGGGTCTCTGAAGCTGTACTATAGATCAGCTCACGCAGGGTCCTCCAGTCAGACTCCACATTCTGGTTGTCCAGAGAGGCAGATTCCAGACGATCTTCCAGCAGCTCCACAAAGGACTGTTTGATGGTGATGTTATTCAGCTTAGCGATGTTGAGCCGTTTTGGAGCCTTCTGGCCTTGGGGACGTCTCTTGGGCTGGATTCGAATATTCAGCTTCGAGACTACAAGGCGATGGTCTGTCCAACACTCGGCGCCGCACATGGTCTTTGTTACACGTACATCTTGCCTATCCCTTTTCCTGATGATGACGTAATCGATGAGATGCCAATGCTTTGAGCGAGGGTGCATCCATGACGTCCTGTTACGGGTAGGGAGGCAGAAAACTGTGTTGGTTATCAGCAGTTTGTGCTCTGCACAAGTCTGAAGCAAAAGCAATCCATTTGGGTTGCAGTGGCCCACACCGTGCTTTCCAATCACTCCATCCCAGGAGATGTAGTCAGAGCCAACTCTAGCATTGAAGTCCCCAAGAATGATGAGCTTGTCTGCTTTAGGGATAGCAGCAATGACAGAGTGAAGGTCCTCGTAGAACTTCGCCTTCACTTCATCCGGGTTGGTCATGGTTGGGGCGTAGGCACTGACAATGGTGAGGTGCTTCTGGCCAGATGCCAGTGGGAGTTTCATGGTCATAAGCCTATCGTTGACTCCCTTTGGGATTCCAGCTAGCTTGCTGACAAGTGCTGTTTTTACTGCAAAACCAACGCCAGCCTCACGTCGCTCTTCGCTTCCTCGTCCACTCCAGAAGAAGGTGTAACCAGATCCCCGTTCACAGAGCTCGCCTTCGCCTGCAAGCCGAGTCTCACTCAAGGCTGCGATGTCAATGTTGTATCTGGCGAGTTCAGATGCAACTAGTGCCGTTCTCCTTTGGGGTCTGTCCGCGTTATCTCTGTCCAGGAGACTCCTTATGTTCCAAGCACCAATGGTGAGAGGAACGATCCTTGTTTTTTTCTTTTCTTTCTTTTTGTTTCGACCGCTGATGTAGGGTCCCCGCCAGCCGCGGTATGCTGGCCAGGGTGATATGGAGCAGGCAATTTTTAGGGCACCTTTTCTAGCCCCTTCCTCATGCCAGGGAGGTGAGCAGTGCATTCCTAAAGAGGGCTGCTCAGACTCTCAGACGGCTGCCGAGCTCCATCGCTGCTCCTGTCGACGAAGAACGACCCTATGGCCTGAGCCGCCTGCGTGCAGGTCTGCGGCTGCGACTGCCAGTGTACCCACACCTGTCGTTTCGTCGCTCGCCTGTCGCCACAGGACTTGGGGGTGATGAAGTGATGAAGGATGAAAGGTCATTTTGCATGACTGATGACTTGCGCGATGAGTTTGTTTAAAGTGAAGAGGAGTTGCGCAACCGCGACCTCACTCTCTCGTTCGGGTCCACCAATTTCCAGTGGCAAGACTAAGTCGAGACGACTGGAGGATGAGCACGGATGCAGTGGATGACCAAGATATCCTTTCGGTGTCTCATCTTGCTCTCTGCACTCCACAGTGCATTGCTGTAACCGCCTTCCTCTCCGTTGAACCGATAGGTTTCTTCCGCAGATTCTGCCGGATCCAGACTTCGCATGCATGGGTAGACACACCCCGGGGGCCAACTGCGTGTGGCATGCACACAGCACAGTGGAGCTAGATGGCCGTCGGTGGCTCTCCTGAGCCAACGCCCTTTTATGGATCTCCATAAGGGTGTCTAGCCACCCGCCTCACCAGTCCCAGAAGGGAGCGGTGGGAGTGCCGGTTTAGTCGCCGGCAACCCGACCCTGAACAGGTTGTACTGGATTACAGGTTACCAGTAGCAGATCTAATGACCTGACCTGACCTGATAGAAGAGAGTGGGGAAGTGGTGAATGGTGAGTTGGGGGACACCGGGTATATGAGGGAGGGGGTGTATGAAATTTGAAAAAAAATATCTAAATACAATTACAGAACATGCTTAAAGGACTTCGTAAAAGAGAAGTCGTTATTCTAACAAGCGAAACAACTAATAATGAATGCAAAATCTCAAAACCATCAACGTTCTCAGTCACTTGTGAAGACACACTATCGTGTATATAAGATTTCATCAAACTACAGTCAAAAATTGTATGCTTAATTGTCGGGTTACAAAAGCACATGCACTTGATATTAGAACAACATTTAGTCCATAATGAATTAGGTTATCGTCTGAAAATCGGACTTGGAATTGGTCTGCGAATCGGACCAAAGTCTGAGAGAGTCAACTGACGAGGTTTTGTGTTGAATGAAAGCACCTGTAAAAGTCTCTTTCTAGCGTATTACTTAAGTCCTTGTATGACAATGGGCAATATACTTTTATACTATACTTCTGTACTGTATAATTATGTGCTCCCCTTTTTGCTGCTCTGCCTGCTTGGTCGTTATACAGGAATCCAGCATGGGATGGTCCAATAAAAATCAACATTTGCACCCTTCATAAATAGGGCGTGCAATAAATACCTCATTTCAAACAATAAATCTTCTCTCTGATTATTCTAAAAAGGCAAACTTTTTAAAACAGATTGAAAATCAACACAAAATAGGATATTACTTATCGTCATTGGTACTTAAGCAAGATGATTTAACGCCATAAGGATGGCCACAAATTCGGCTGTAAACATTTAATGTCCCTTGCCTAAAAAATATGATTTTTCTGTTTTTAGGTTAGGAATCACAAAAGCACATCCAGCACTGCTATCATCCAGATCCAAGCCATCAGTGTAAACTTTTAAAATAATTATCAACATTTTATTCTAATTCAGATTTGACAGATGCTGCTATATTGGACATTCTCCTTTTGTAGTGTCAGAAGCACCTATGTTAACGTTTGCTTTTGTTAACTCCCAGGGAGGGACAGGTGGCACCAGAACACGAGGTGCCATATCATGTAAATCAATGTCTGAAGAATGTAAAATATCTGACCCATATGTGCGAATGGTTTGTTGATTTAAATCATTTTATGCTTTTTTTTAAAAATCAATATCAAACCTAAACGTGTGTTTGTAACGCCAGTCTTTAAAAAGAAAGGAAGCAAATTGCAAGCCAGCAGTTACCGTCCAGTCAGCCTAACTTGCATTGTCTGCAAAATAATGGAGAAACTAGTGAGAGAACAAATGATGGAGTACCTGCTGTGCAACCAACTGATCAGCAGAGTACAACATCACCGCAAACTGCTGAGAAAAGCAGCAGTTCATGGAATCCGTGGCAAAGTATTGGACTGGATCACCGATTTTCTGACAGGCAGACACCAGCAGGTCGTTGTCAACGGCACACATTCATCAGAAGCAGACATGACCAGTGGAATACCTCAGGGCAGCGTTCTTGGTCCCATTCTTTTCGTCATCTTCATCGGTCTTCCTGAACACGTGAATGTAATGTTTGTGTCTGTTAACGACTGGCTCAATCGTTGTGGAATAGTGTCGTGTGCAAAACACGGGCAGTAACTCTTATATAGTTTCAGCAGAAGATCTTAATGGTTAAGTCTCTTCGAAGACAGTCTTTAGTAATTATTTTTAATAACTGAGTCTCCGACAGTCTCAACACTACTTCCACCCCTTCCTTGAATGAAAAGTTAAACTATCCTTACGATCAATAAACAAACAGATTTTAACTTTCCAACTGATAATACATATTTGTTGTTCAACTGCTGCAGGGGTGGGATTTGGGGGTGACTTCTTGAAGAAGCTGCTGTTCCTGGTGACATGTCACTGTCCTTGTTGTGCAGTGATCATTGCCCCTTTTTCTGGACAATGATTAAAGGGGTTGGTTGGTATGGAGTGGAGTTGAAGGGTTGTTGGTTCTTCAGCAGGACTGCATCACCTACCTCCAGTTTGGAATGTTTGATATAGGCTTTCCTGTCAGCATAGTCCTTCATCTTCTGTTTTTGAGTGGCGTCATGTTGTCGAACAGGTCCATCATTTTGATGAGTGTCAGCAATATGAGGAAGTTTGCCTGTAAGACTGCGTCCAAATAGTATTGTTGGAGAAGGAGCACCAGTTGTTGTGTGTGGTGTCGTTCTGTAGTCCAACAGGAATTGATGCATGGCTTGTTTGAAGTTAGGAGTTGTTGCAGTTTTGATGGATTTCTTCAGGGTGCGCAAAAATCTTTCAGTTTCAGCACTGGCACGAGGCCACATTGGGGTGATTTGTTCTGTGTTTGATGCCATTGTGGGTACAGAATTGTGTAAAGCCTTTGCTGTTGAATGGAGGACCGCTGTCGGTTTTCAGTATTTCTGGATATCCAAATTCTGAAAATATTTTGTCAAGTCTTGGAATCACAGTTTTTGCAGATGTAGAGTTAACGACATCGACAACTGGGTAACGGGAGTACTCGTCTTGGATAACAAGCACATACTGTCCATTTGGAAGATGTCCAAAATCAGCAGAGAGTTCGGTCCAAGGAGCTTTGGGAAGTGAAGACATTTGGAGTGGTTCACGAGCTGATGTGAGTGTGGAAACCTGACAAGTCAGTCGTGCATCCCTGGACTGTTTTTTCCTCCACAGACTGCATTCCTCTGAACCAGCTTTTCTCACGTAGAAGTGCCACTGTCTTCACAATGCCCTGGTGACCACTGTGGGCAATGTCTACAGCTTTCTGATGAAGGGACTGAGGTAGGACGATCTGTCGAACTTTCAGCACAATGCGGGTGTTACGTGCCAAAGAGAGTTCTGAGCAACAGAGGTGCAGTGTCCTGAAAGTTTCAGAATCTATTTTCTCATCATGGTTGTGCCACTGCTTTGTAATCAGCGCGTTGGTGTCAGCTGTGAGTGCTGGGTCTTCTGCCGAATCATTTGCAACTTCTTCCACTGTCATTGCTTTTGGCGTTGATGTTGTGACAACATAGTTCATATATTCTTCAGCTATTTTCTCTTCTCTGCCACTGGGGGTCAGGTTCACTGGACGACGACTGGGATAATCTGCAGGATTATCATGTCCTGGTCAGTAATGTACAACTATTTCGTGTGGTTGTATCCACATGATCCATCTCTCAATGTGTGCTGACAGCTGAGTTCTTGGATTGTTGAAGATTGGGACGAGAGGTTTGTGATCAGTATGCACAGGAAATGGAGCACTAAAGATGTAAATGTGAAAATATTCACAAACCCAGGTGATGGCCAATCCTTCTCTTTCAGTTTGCGAATAGCGTTGCTCTGTACGGGTGAGAGTTCTACCTGCAAACTGGACGATGCGGCCTTCTTGTGTCAGTACAGCTGATATTATTCCAGCTGGGCTGCCATCAGTATCCCATCCTCGTCGCCAATGTAATGTTTGTGTCCGTTAACGACTGGCTCAATCGTTGTTGAATAGTGTCGTGTGCAAAACACGGGCAGTAACTTTTATAGTTTCAGTGGAAGATCTTAATGGTTAAGTCTCTTCGAAGACTGTCTTTAGAAAATAACTGAGTCTCCGACATTCACAACACTACAGTGAAAAGTAACGTAAAGATGTTTGCTGACGACACAAAACTCTACACCAGGACTGATACTGACCAAGGCCCTCAAGACCTACAGGGTGATCTGGACCAACTACAGAACTGGACAAACAAATGGCAGCTCTGATTCCACAGAAGACAAATTGAAGTGGCAAAAAGTGGGGTGAAGCAAGGAGTATTCGTTGATAGTGGACTGTCCTTCAGGGACCAGGCAGCACAGTCTACAGCCAAAGCTAACAGGATTGTTGGCATCATTTGAATACCCTTTGACCACCTGACACAACAGACCTTCAAGTTTGTACACGGCAGCTATACGATGCCCATGTCCGTTCACTGCTCCATGGAATATGGTCACCGTAACTGGCACCAAGCAACAAACTTGTGGTCATGTCTGAAGGATAAACCGAATCAGGAGAGACTGAAAATTCTTATATCACCAATTCTAGAACATCGACGTCGTCGAGGGGATATATATATATATATATCTCACAGGGGGTTAGGGGGTGCACGGGAGGGGTAGTACCTATAGAGGGGGTATTTGTCACGCTCTTTCGGGAGTGGTTCGTCCTCTATTGGTCCCCACCGGCATCCAGCTCTCACCTATGGGTCCAAGAAGCTGCTAGCATGCGGCAGCGCCCAACCCCCGGGCAACGGCTTTGACAGGCTGACTAAACTAGGTGAGGGTAGCCGACGGGTCTCAAACCCTCGGTGAGTTAGGGCTTGTCTACCCAAGCATGTGAAGACTGGATCCGGCGGACTCTGCGGAAGAAACCTTCATGGTTCAACGGAGAGGAAGGCGGTTGCAGCAGAGCACTGTGGATTGCTGAGGGCAGGATGAGGCACATAGGACATCCTGGTCATCCACTGCATCCGTTTCCATCTGCAGTCATCTTGACCTCGTCTTGCCACTGGATACAGACGGTCTCAGACAAGAGAGTGAGGTCGACGGTGCGCAACTCCTCCTCACTATAAACAAAGTCATTGCGCAAGTCATCAGTCATCCTTCATCCCATACCATCATTTTCCCCAAGCCCTGTGGTGACAGGAGAGCGACGAAGCGACAGGTGTGGGTACACTGGCAGTCGTAGCCGCGGACCTGCACACAGGCGGCTCAGGCCATAGGGTCGTTTTTCACCGACTGGAGCAGCGGTGGAGATCGGCAGCCCCCTGAGTGACTGAGCAGCCCTCTTCAGGACAGCACTGCTCACCTCCATGGCATGAAGAAGGGGCTAGAAAGGTGCCCTAAACATTGCCTGCTCCACACCACCCTAGTCAGCATACCGCGGCTGACGGGGACCCTACTCAAGCGGTCGACACACAAAGGAAAGAAAGAAGAAAGCAAGGAGCACCCCATTGACTATTGCCACATGGAACGTGCGTACGCTTCTGGACAGAGGTGACTCAGACAGACCACAGAGACGCACAGTACTCATTGCGAGTGAATTAGCCAGGCACAACATCGACATCGCTGCCTTAAGTGAGACTAGACTGGCTGAAGAAGGCGAACTATGTGAGCGAGGCGCAGGCTACACCTTCTTTTGGAGTGGTCACGGACCTGAAGAGAGACGTGAGGCTGGAGTTGGCTTTGCAGTGAAGACAACCCTCATTGGCAAGCTGGCTGGCCCCCCGAAAGGAGTGAACGATCACCTGATGACGATGAAACTCCCTTTATGCAACGGGAAGAAGTTTACCACCATTGTCAGCGCCTACGCGCCCACCATGACCAACCTGGATGAGATCAAGGGCAAGTTCTACGAGGACCTGAACGCTGTCATCACCACTGTTCCCAACGCAGACAAGCTCATCATTCTTGGTGACTTTAACGCGAGAGTTGGCTGTGACAGCACCTCCTGGGAAGGCGTGATTGGGAAGCACGGGGTTGGCAACTGTAGCAGCAATAGTCAACTACTTCTCCAGACATGTGCCGAGCATGACCTTCTTATCACAAACACCGTCTTCCGCCTCCATACCCGTAACAGGACGTCATGGATGCATCCTCGCTCTGGGCATTGGCATCTCATGGACTTTGACATCGTCGGGAAGAGGGACAGGCAGGACGTACGAGTCACGAGGGCCATGTGCGGCGCCGAGTGCTGGACAGACCACCGCCTTATCGTCTCCAAACTCAACCTCCGCATCCAGCCCAAGAGACGGCCTCAGGGCATGAAAGCACCCAAACGCCTAATGCCAACAAGCTGGAGCTAGGCAACATCAAGCAGAGCTTTGCTCACACCCTGGAGGAACGCCTTGAGTCCACCGTGCTGGACAACCAGAATGTGGAGGCAGCATGGGGCGCACTGCATGAGACGGTGTACAACACTGCCATGGAGTGCCTGGGGCCTTCGGTCAGGAAGCACAAAGACTGGTTGGATGAGAACTGCACAGAGATCAAGCAGCTGCTGGAAGACAAACGCCAAGCCTACAGAGCCCACATTGAAGATCCCAAGTCACAGTCAAAGAAAGACATACTGAAGAGCGCACGCAGCACCATCCAGCTGAAGCTGCGGGAAATGCAGGATTCCTGGTTGAGCAACAAAGCTGATTAAATCCAGGGCTTTGCAGACAGGAACGACATGAAGAACTTCTATAACGGCCTGAAAGAAGTCTACGGTCCCACCACCTCTGGATCTGCTCCACTCCTCAGTGCTGATGGTTCTACCCTGATCACTGACAAGGACGGGAACCTTGAGATGGGCTGAACACTTTGACAGCGTACTGAACCACCCTTCCACCATCAATGATGAAGCCATTGACCGCCTCCCCCAGGTGCCAGTCAGTGAGTCGTTGGATGCCATTCCAACTTTGGAGGAGACCCAGAAAGCTATCCGTCTGCTATCCAATGGCAAAGCCCCTGGCTCAGACTCCATTCCAGCTGAGGTCTACAAAGAAGGTGATATGGCGCTGAATGAGAAGCTTCATCAGCTGTTCCAGCTCATCTGGCAGCATGAGGCAGTTCCACAGGACTTCAAAGACGCTTCCATCATGCACCTGTACAAGCGCAAAGGAAATCGTCAGGCCTGTGACAGCCATCGTGGAATATCCCTGCTGTCTGTCGCAGGCAAGACTCTGGCCAGAGTGCTACTCAACCGTCTCATAGCGCACCTTGAGCAAGGTCTCCTACCAGAGAGCCAGTGTGGCTTCCGGAAAGAACGCGGAACTATTGACATGGTGTTTGCTGCCAGGCAGCTCCAGGAAAAGTGTCAGGAACAGAACGCCGACCTTTACTCCACCTATGTCGATCTGACCAAGGCCTTCGATACTGATAGCAGAGATGGCCTTTGGAGAATCATGGCGAAGTACGGATGTTCCAGAAAGTTCATCACCATCATACGGCAACTACACGATGGGATGCTGGCCCGAGTCCAAGACAACGGAGAGACTTCAGAACCATTCCCTGTCTCCAACGGAGTCAAGCAAGGGTGTGTTCTTGCCTCCACCCTGTTCAGTCTCATGTTTTCAGCCCTGCTGACAGATGCCTTCAGAGACGCTGACGTAGGCATTGGCATCAGGTACCGCACAGATGGCTCACTCTTCAACCTCAGGAGGCTTCAAGCAAAAACCAAGGTGAGGACAGACACCGTCAACGACTTCCTGTTTGCTGATGACTGCGCTCTCAACGCTGCCTCCGAAGCTGACATGCAACACAGCGTCGACAAGTTCTCTGCTGCCTGTGACAACTTTGGCCTCACAATCAGCACAAAGAAGACTGAGGTGATGCACCAGCCAGCTCCAGGAAAGCCTTCGTTGAACCAAACATCATCAACGGGCAATGACTGAACGCTGTCGACAAGTTCACATACCTGGGCAGTACACTCTCTCGCACAGTTGTCATCAATGACGAGGTGAATGCCAGACTCGCCAAAGCCAGCGCTGCTTTCGGCAGACTCAATAAGAACGTTTGGAACAGGAAAGGCGTCACCCTGGAGACGAAGCTCAAAGTATACAAGGCCATAGTTCTCACCACACTGCTCTATGGATGTGAATCATGGACGGTCTACAAACGCCACGCTAAAAAGCTGAACCACTTCCACACCATCAGCCTCAGAAAACTTCTCGGCATAGAGTGGCAAGAGAAGATCCATGACACAGAGGTGCTCACTCGTGCAAACTTGCCCAGCATCTACACCATCTTGATGCAGGCCCAGCTGCGCTGGGCAGGCCATGTAATTCGCATGCCAGACCACCGGCTCCCCAAGAAACTGCTGTACGGCGAACTCCAACATAGCAAGCGCTCTCATGGAGGCCAAAAGAAGCGCTTCAAAGACACTCTGAAAGCTTCTCTGAGGGCCTTCAACATCAGCCACGACACATGGGAGCTGAATGCAATGGACAGATCAAAGTGGCGTTCAGCTGTCCACAAAGGCGCCAAATCCTGTGAGGCCAACAGAATCGCTACAGCAATGCAACGCAGACAGGCCAGGAAAAGCAGTGCCAGCAAGTCCCCGACAGCCGCCACCATCCCCTGTCCACACTGCGTCAGAACCTTCCGGGCGCGGATTGGCCTGATCAGTCATCTGCGCACCCACAGAGCCCAACCCACCCACCCCCAGGATGACTAGATCGTCCTCGTCGATCCCGACGGACGAACCACACACATATCTCACAAGATCGCAAGATAATTTATTGTCCTTAAATGGAGATTTTTGGTGTGGTGGCACACATTTAAATTTTGTATATATATATATATGATAAACCAGCACGTATTTTGTTAAACAAAAATAAATCAAAATCTGAATTTTCGCTGCCAGCCGGCAGCTTGGTCACAGACTGTACTTATAACACGTGACGTAATGCTATTTTTTACATCATCTTTCTGACCTTACATGACGTGTCTTGGGGTCAGCTCTATGTTCCCTCAGCTCTATGTTCCCTCAAGTCAAGTAACATGTCATGTCATGTCATGTCATGTCAAAGTGACCAGTGGTAAAGCAGTGGTCAGACTGACCAGTGGTCAAGCTATATGGTCAATCTGACCAGTGGTCAAGCGACTACAGTTTAACCATTGCTTGACCACAGGTCATTCTGACCATTGCTTGACCACTGGTCACTCCGACCATTGCTTGACCAATGATCATTCTGACCATTGCTTGAACACTGTCACACTGACCATTGCTTGACCACTGGTCACTCTGACCATTAGTTGACCTCTGGTCATCATGTAACTTGAATTGAGGGAACATAGAGCTGAGGGAACATAGAGCGGTTTGTTAGGAGAATTAGCTCCATGTTCCCTCAGCTCTATGTTCCCTCAAGTCAAGAGATATTTACGTCATGTAATATGGCATGGCATATGTCATGGCACATGGCATGATATGACATGGCATTTTGACATGACATGACATAGCATGTAACTTGACTTGAGGGAACATAGAGCCGAGGGAACATAGAGCTGAGGGAACATAGACATGCATCCGACGTCTTCTACTACGTAAAGTTATCATATTCTAAATATTCCTTCATTTGTCTATGTACACATCTCTCTCTCTCTCTCTCTCTCTCTCTCTCTCTCTCTCTCTCTCTCTCTCTCTCTCTCTCTCTGTCTCTCTCTCTCTGTATCTCAGTGATCGTGTGTAACCACCACCACGACAAACCAGACTGGTAACTCCACGAATTAGAGTTCATAATGAAAACCCATGGATGTCGCTTCTCAAGTTCAGTCCAACAAAAACTGTCCCAGTGTTACATATCCAGAACAGTTCTCTTCTTTTCAGCTCCTCCACTTTGTTGACCTGCTCCAACGCTGTCACCTGTAAAAAGCTGGAGGTTGTCGTCAGAAGGGTCAGGGGTGGAAGAAACATGGGCAGCGACCGAACACTTTCCTCAGTTTGCAGTCGCTTTAATTTTTGGTTTGCACATCTTTTCTTGAGATCGTAGGAGCATCCGTATATATATATATATATATATATATATATATATATATATATATATATATATATATATATATATATATATATCATATAGATTATATATATGTATATATATATGTGTGTGTGTGTGTCAGTATGTATGCACACACACACACACACACACACACACACACACACACACACACACACCTCCAGGGCTGTTACGACGTCAAACTGCCAAAGTTCGAGCTCGATCGCCTGTGGGAGAGACCTACGAGGTCACATGCAGCTTTAAACAGGAGAAAAACCGACACAGGCTCAGTTAAGTTAGATTTCTTCCCCCTCAAACAGGGTTGTTTCCCTCCGGAACAGTTTGCCAAACAACATCATAACTTCACCTTGCATAAACTCCTTCAAAATCGACTCGATTGTCACTGTAGAAATCTGCCCACCTTGTACTCACCAGAATGTGAAGATTAGGTTGATTGAGACACTATAACTTTATAGCTCGCCAATAACGCATGTGTGTTAAATGGGTTAGTTCTTATCCACAGAACGACGAACGAGTCTCTTGTATGGAGACCTCAAACGTCAAACAAGTCAAATCAAGTCAAACGCAAGCATATTTCTTTTGGATAAACCCGTGTCTGATTTCATCATATTTACACACACACACACACACACACACACACACACACACACACACACACACACACATACATACACACACACACACACACACACACATTTCAGGGAAATGTTATTAGCCCCACGTTATTCAATATTTTCATTAATGACATAAGAGAATATATACACGATGACACCTCACCATACATCAACGAAACAACCAAGACTCAGATCCCTTATCTGTTATATGCGGATGACATTGTGATGCTCTCGACAACAAAAGTAGGACTACAAAACAAACTAGACCAACTACATGAATAATGTCTGCAATGGGGGCTTAAAATCAACAGGGACAAAACAAAAGTCGTAATTTTCACAAAAAACGACCCCAAAATACCAGTGCTCTTTTCATGTGGCGATAACTGCATCGAAACGACGGATAGATACAAATACTTGGGAGTTATTTTTCATAAGAGTGGAAGTTTTCACCTTGCTGAAGACCACTTAGCCAAACAAGGACATAAAGCAGCGCATGCTCTGAAACGCAGTGTGCGAGGGAAAGAAGTAACAAGAGAGGCAAGGCCTTCAAGACTCACTTGTGATACACTTTTTTTTAAAAAATCAAGCTTTTTATGTGTTGAGTATAATTTCAAAATGTAATGTTTAAGATGAGAAAGATAATTTTAAAGCGAATTAAGCCCCCTAACATTAATTACAGAGTAATTTCCCTTTTTTTACTATCTGCACCACCAAAATGTTTGCAAAAATAAATAAAACTTTCATGCTAGCAAAAGAAGTTCCTGTTTGAACAAAAAATGATAATAATGTCTGCTCTTGTTGTCACGTGGGTCAGAATATCAGATCAAAGTGCCAAGTTTAGAGAATACAAAAAACTGATATAAATATAACAGTAAATGCAGTTTGCATATAATTAGGCTTCATTTTTTTTTTTTTTTTTTTTTTTTTTTGTGCCCATCCCAGAGGTGCAATATTGTTTTAAACAAGATGACTGGAAAGAACTGAATTTTTCCTATTTTTATGTCTAATTTGGTGTCAACTGACAAAGTATTTGCAGAGAAAATGGCAATGTTAAAGTTTACCACGGACACACACACACACACACACACACACACACACACACACACACACACACACACACACACACACAACCGAACACCGGGTTAAAACATAGACTCACTTTGTTTACACAAGTGAGTCAAAAATGGATGTAATGACGCAACTGTTTGACATTTTAGTCACTCCAATTCTCAGTTACGGCGCTGAGGTGTGGTTTCCATTCAATCGATCTTCAAATTGGCAGGTCAGCCGTCATTACTGACTATTAATGACCTGTGTGCGCAGAGGCGTAAATACCTAGCTAAAACCTAAGTAGAACCTAAATCAAACTGCGACAAACTTCTCCACGCCCTCTATGCTGTTTAACCAATTTGATGCCTTTCTCTCCGAAAAATGCCCATCAGAAAATGTACATGTCAACTTCTGTAGGAGCTTAATGGGCGTACACAAAAGATCAATTAAGTTACCAGTCCTGGCAGAGCTCGGCAGATACCCCATTTCTCTGACCGCAGTGTGTCAGGTCATCTCATTTTGGGTACACCATCAAAAGAAGATAGCTATTTGAGGCAAGCATATGATGATATGTTATCGATGAATTCATTGGAAAAAGTTCCTTGGCTTAATTTTATCAAAAAGATACTGGTTTCAATTGGATTCTCCCACGTGTGGGAGAACCAAGGCACACTCAGCATAAAGCGACTAAAATGTTCAGTCATGAATAAACTACAGGATAAATATGTTCAATATTGGAACAGCAGAAAGACGAGACCATTTCAAGGCTCTCCTTTTATTGCAAAATTGCAAATACTTATACATTACAACCTTACCTGATCAGCTGCAAAAATACTAAACACAGAGGAGCACTATGTCGATTGCGAATAAGTGCACATGAACTTGAAATTGAGCGTGGACGTCACTACAACGTAACTAGGAAAGACCGGCTTTGTAAATCATGTGGAGTTATAGAGGATGAACTGCATTTTCTGGACAAGTGTAGTGTGTACTCTGAGACTTGAGATCTCGCCTACTTGTGACAGTTAATTCCCAGTCTTCGATTCATTGGCCAGATGGCACTGGCAACACAATAATCCAAAGGCCGAGTTCTCTGTTGCCACAAAATTATTTCCAACCAGAACTGGCAAAATACATATATGAATCCTTTAAAGTTCGCAGTCCATAATTATGTCTTATGGAATATCCTGCATGTGCTAAAAAATTATTGCTTTTACTTTTTGTTTGCTTGTTGTGTTTAGTTTATAGTGTCCATAATTCCTATGAATTAACGACAATTAAATGAGTTCTGAGTTCTGAGTTCACACACACACACACACACACACACGTTTCCACTGTAAATAAAGATAGATACGCATGCGTACCTGGAACTTCGTCTTCGTGTTTCCGGTTCGATATCGGCAGTTCGGCTGACTGCATGGTTTCACTGATTCAGCGGCTCCAGACAGCAGCTGCAGAAGAGAGCGACTATGGATTACGAAATGGAAGAAGACAGGCTGTGAGTGGCTTGCTTTTTCAGTACACGATCGAAGAGCCCTGTAATTTTGACTTCGTGTTCAAAGAATCCACACACTGTCAGTGTCACAAACACACGTACGCGCGCAACGCATACACACACACACACACACACACACAAGATCACACGACTCGAACTTTCTGTCTGTCTGTCTGTCTGTCTGTCTCTCTCTCTCTCTCTCTCTCTCTCTCTCTCTCTCTCTCTCTCTCTCTCTCTCTCTGTCTCTCCCTGTCTCTCTCTCTGTCCCTCTCTTTCTCTCACCTTCTCTCTCACTGGCATGCATGCAAACATGCACACACAAGTTAATGCAAGCAAACATGCAATAAATGCACACTTGTGCATTAATAGTGGGCATATATGGACTCACTTGTGCATACACTAACATCACCCAACTCCCAATCCCACACATGCTCACATACATGCACAAACTCATATACACTCACACTAGCAAGCGCATGCACACACACGCACACACTTGCACACACACACACACACACACACACACACACACACACACACAGAGGACATAATGGGTAGGAAATAAAACTATATCACAGTGTATGTGATAGGAACTTTAAAGAAGATGCTTTCTTTTTGATATAGCAAACTGGCCTAAGATTACATATGTCAGATAAGAGATTCTGATGCAACAATTAAATTCTGGATAAATACATTCTCTTCTGTATATAACAAGATGCACCATTTGTAAAGAAAAGAGTTAGACAAGAAATAAAACCACCGCTGATAACAAAAGAAATAGATATTGAAATACACTGTAGAGACTATTTAAAAGTATGTGCATCAAATAAGCAATTTAAGAAACAATTGTAGATCTTTTCTTTCCTATAGGAAACAGTAACAGTTATATGATAATCAAATCACAACATTAACCTCAAAACATGAAGTATCACAGGGATCTATCTTAGCGCATGTGAAATTTTTGCACATGACCCCTCCTTTCATTCAAGCAGTTCAGATTCCTGTAAACTTTCAAATGAACTTCAAGTTAATATTCATGCAGAGATTCAGTGATTAGACACAATTAAATCATATGTCTTCAAATGCACAAAAAAACAAAGTGCATGTATGTATACATCTGCATGACAGAAAAGACAAAAGATGAAACATAAATTCAAACCAATATTTCTATGAGAAAACAGAATTAAAGAGGTGAATACACATAAAATTCTGAGTGTCTTTATTGACCTAGATCTCTCTCAGACTGACCATGTGACCTATATAGGAAAATGTCTTGACAATCAGATACTTAAGTTTGCAAAACTAAAAAAGATCCTTGATGTCCATTCACCTAAACATTTTTTCTGTGCACATCTTTTACCAATTGTAGATTCTGCACTAATTTCATGGGATAATTGTAACAATAGAATTTTAAAACTAATTGATCACATATATAAAAGAGCACTGAAATGAGTATTTCTAATGTCAAGCTCCCTGACCCATATGGATTACAAACAACTTAACATATTATTCCACAACAGGCTGTTCTTCAGCAAAGCTGTTTGTATGCACAATGTTAAACGCAAATGCTCCGGAAAAGATTACATATACTCTTAAGACTAATCATCAAAGACGCAGCCATATGTCATGTATACCTAGACCAAGAAATAACCTCTACAAATCCAGTTTCCTATACTCTGGCAGGAATTTGTGGAGTAATCTTCCACTCACTTGATCATGTGTATTTGTATTATATATAATGTGTGTGAAACAAATCACACAAATCTTCTGAGTATGTATTTATGTAAATGTATGTATTTCACTTTTTTCTTTCTGTCTTCCTTTCTTTCTTTCAGATGGTTTGATGTAAAAAAAAAAAAAAAATTTTTTTAATTTTAAAAAAGCAGTTGTTGCTTATTAGTGAATTACCACCATGAAATAAAATTTTGACTTTCACTTTGACTTTGACACACACACGTACACACACATGCGCACAATATAAAATGCATTTGTGGCTTTCATCTGTATTACAAAATAATCAGCTAGTTGTGTCTTGTTAGTAAGTAATAGTTATTGTTCAGTCACATAGCATACAGTATGATAAACACAGAACAGCTAGTTTTTGTGTCCAACTTTTATTGGATACTTTAGAGAGTGTTGTTAATCAGCTTGTGTTTGTGTCCAACTTTTATTGGATACTTTGGAGAGTGTTGTTAATCAGCTAGGTGAAAGAACAATTGATTATGGGATTTACTGTTAATTACTAAAACAAGACTAGTCATTGTTAATGTGCTATGGATTTCTTTTGTTTCGAAACACAACACTGTGTTTTCCGACAGGAAAACAAACACCATCTGTGAGTGCTGATTTATTAAGTCCTAGAATAGTAGAATTAAGTTGAATCAGTCAGTTTAGCACAGTTGGGTAGAAGGTGGCAGAATGGTGAAGATGCTGATCTGCATTATAGTTCTGTCAAGGTCTGGGTTCCATTCCTGGTCTTGCCAAGTTTGACTGGAAAATCAAACAGCATAAATTCACTCATTCAGATTACAAGATAAATAAAGGCCCCATCTGCAGCACACACTTGGCACACTGAAAAAGATCCCATGGCAACAAAAAGTGTTGTCCTCTGGCAAAATTTTGTAAAGAAAACCACACTGATAGACACACAAATATGTAATGATATATGCATGCGCTCAAGGCCTGACAAGCGTGTTGGGTTATGCAGCTCAGGCATCTGCCTTACAGATGTGGTCTAGCATATGGATTTGTTGATATGCAGTGACACCTACTAACGACAATAATGGCTTAGTCGCAGAGCCAGACTGAGTGAGAGTCCCTCACAGAGTGGAGACCGCCATCATGTCCCCCAAACAACAGCCCACCATGAATCTGCCGACATTGAAGACATTGACAAGACTCACCTCAAGCATGGAAGTGGAAGGGTATTGAAACTGAGGTCACTATGAGAGCAGGGCATAAAAGGCCACAAACTTTGAGATTGTTTTGTTTACATTGATGATGATGGAGGAGGAAGGATGACGATGACGTTGTTGCTGTGGAGGTCCATTTTGGTTTGGGACTGCGTGACAATGTTATACTCTACACTTCCTGATATCCCAGTGTTAACCAGGCCCGAGAGATACACTTGCAACACACCCAAAGACGCATCCATGAAGTGGATGACACTCGACTGTGTGGTCCAGTCTCCCCATTTAAGCCCATAGCACACTCTACTTCACCACAGCTGCTGGTTAGGTTGGTTTTCTTGGGTAGGCCATGGACAGGACAGCTGCTATTAAAGTGAGCTGAGGAGCGTTGATGACTGGACTTGCTGCGTGATGGACTGCTGGTGTGGGTGGTGCTGCGGCACTGCTGATGGGGGCTGCTTGTGAGCGTGGGTGAGAACACGTCCGTAGTAGAAGAGAACGAGTCCAACGTACTGTGATGGTTCTGAGAGGTAAGAGGGTCAAAGCTATTGTAGCAGGACTGTTCAAAGCTGTTAAATGTAAATGTGTCGCAGTTGATCCCATCGCACCTTGGGTAAAGCCATTGCACGTGCGAACGGCCCAGAAGGGAGTATTCCAAGGAGTCAACGTTGACACAGGAATGGTGGAACCAGACACCGCATTCTCATTGTCGCAACAGATGCCTTTGCTCTGCCACGTCACCTTTCTCATTGGCGCAGATGCCTTTGCTCTGCCACGTCACCTTTCTCGTTGTCGCAACAGATGCCTTTGCTCTGCCACGTCACCTTTCTCATTGGCGCATATGCCTTTGCACTGCCGCGTCACCTTTCTCATTGGCGCATATGCCTTCGCTCTGCCACGTCACCTTTCTCATTGGCGCATATGCCTTTGCTCTGCCACGTCACCTTTCTCATTGGCGCATATGCCTTCGCTCTGCCATGTCACCTTTCTCATTGGCGCATATGCCTTTGCACTGCCACGTCACCTTTCTCATTGGCGCATATGCCTTTGCACTGCCACGTCACCTTTCTCATTGGCGCATATGCCTTTGCACTGCCGCGTCACCTCTTGCTCGCAGATCCCACAAGGGTAGATGGAGCGAGGGACAGGGTTGACTTGGATGTCTCCTGATTACAGAAGACAAGGGCAGCAAGCGCAGGATTATGGTGAAGGTGTTTCAAGACATGGGAAAGTGGGCGGTGAAACCAGGCAGAGACTGAGACGGTAGACTGATTTTCAAGTTGGGCAGAGGGAAAACAAGGGGCAGAACGGCAGGCAAAAGCTAAGATGATGATAGGGAGGAAGCATCCTCGCAACATGGTTTAGAATAGAGTAGTGGTGGCGCAATGATGACAAACTGAAGAAGTATATAATTTTGAAGCGAAGTTGTTGTTGCCGGAAGTGGTGTTGAAAATGGCGGGTCTTGATGAAGGCTTGAGTAAGGTGGTATGTTGGGGCCGATAGCCAGCGCTTACCTTAAAACCCTAATCCAGCTAATTGCATCATTCCACGATGGCATGCAGGCGAGAGTACAGGAAAATATTGACATGTCGGATCCGTCCCCTGTGGTAAATGGAGTGAAGCAGGGCTGCGTCCTGGCACCCACACTGTTCTCCATTCTCTTCTCTGCCATGCTGATTGACACCTTCCAAGACTGTGACCAGGGCATCTACATTCAGTTTCACACAGATGGCAAACTTTTCAACTTGCGGCGACTCCACGCCAGGTCCAGGGTGTTTGAGGCACAGTTGAGAGAGTTCCTCTTTGCTGATGACTGCACGTTTGCTGCACACACCCATGAGGACATGCAATTCATTATGGACAGGTTCTCAACCTCATGTTTTGCTACCTGGGCAGCATCCTATGCAGCAATGGAGCCCTTGATGCAGAAGTGGTGCTGCGCATCGCCAAGGCCAGCACCGCCTTTGGCAGACTCAACAACAAGCTGTAGAACAACAAAGGCATCAGGCTCAGCACCAAAATCAAAACCTACAGAGCTGTTGTGTTGACCACCTTGTTGTACTGCTGTGAAACATGGACTACGTATCGCCGTCACATTCAACAACTTGAGCAGTTTCACAAGAGATGCCTACAAAAGATCCTCGGCATAAAGTGGCAAGGCAGGGTCTCCATCCTCCAGGTCCTAGAGAGGAGCGGCCTGCCCAGCATCGAAAGCCTGCTGATCCAGTGCCAGCTACACTGGACATGACATGTTGTCCGCATGACAGACAGCAGGATCCCGAAGATGCTACTGTATGGCCAGCTGAAGAAAGGCCACCGCGAACTTGGAAGACCCTGCAAGAGTTTCAAGGACACCTTGAAGACAAACCTCAAAGCCTGTGACATAGACATCGTTTCCTAGGAAACTGATGTCCTTGACCGCTCTGGCTGGAGGATGCTGTGCTCTAGTGGCATAAAGAAAACAAGAGAACGCTGGACATTAAGGAGAAGTGTAAGCGAAGGAAGCAGGGCTCAGCTTCTGGAGACGTTTTCCATTGCAACACCTGTGGGAAGTGCTGCGCATCCAGAATCGGCCTCTTCTCCCATATGAGGACACACACCGACAGATAAGCCTGCCTGCCTACTCATCTGTCGGACCGACGGGAGACTCCATCACCTTAAAACGGCTAGTGGTAAAGGAGCAGAATACAGTCAAATTCACAGTGGGTTACTGACAAAAAACTTATAAAAGTTCAAAATATCGGCTGCTGATGACAAACGAAGAAGAAACACGTCCAATCCGCTGCACATGTGTGAGTTCCCCAGCCCCACCCCCCACCCCCACCCCCACCCCATGTTGCAGATGGTATGTCTATGCAAAATATGACTTCCATGACATTACTATGTAAATGTAGTTTCTCACAGCCATATGTTGCACAATGCAGCTGTTGTTGAATCCGCTTGCTGTGTTCTGTCCATGAACATTGAATGATCCAGGCAGAAGGGAACACAAGGTCCATTTGTTAGCCTGTGGTAGACGGGATGATTAGATTGGCAGCAGCTGTTCTCCTGATGTGTTACTGAGTCATTGTGTGTGTGTGTGTGTGTGTGTGTGTGTATGTGTGTGTGTGTGTGTAGGCATGTTTGAGGTTTAGGATTTTGTGAACATATGCACAGGTTTTGTAGACGGGTGGCTGTGCATGTGTTTATATGAACCAAAAAAGTAATATATTTAATCTGGCATCTCCTTGCTCATTTGCAATAAACTAAGTACATTCTGTCTGCCATGCACTTTAATCCTGTTGATCTGAGTGACTACACACCTTCCAGGATTTTAATTGTGTCTGCCAGGCACCTTAATCCTGCATATAACTGACTACACCTTCCAGGATTTTAATTGTGTCTGCCAGGCACCTTAATCCTGTATATGACTGACTACACCTTCCAGGATTTTAATTGTGTCTGCCAGGCACCTTAATCCTGTATATGACTGACTACACCTTCCAGGATTTAATTGTGTCTGCCAGGCACCTTAATCCTGCATATAACTGACTACACCTTCCAGGATTTTAATTGTGTCTGCCAGGCACCTTAATCCTGTATATAACTGATTACACCTTCCAGGATTTTAATTGTGTCTGCCAGGCACCTTAATCCTGTATATAACTGACTACACCTTCCAGGATTTTAATTGTGTCTGCCAGGCACCTTAATCCTGTATATAACTGACTACACCTTCCAGGATTTTAATTGTGTCTGCCAGGCACCTTAATCCTGTATATAACTGACTACACCTTCCAGGATTTTAATTGTGTCTGCCAGGCACCTTAATCCTGTATATAACTGATTACACCTTCCAGGATTTTAATTGTGTCTGCCAGGCACCTTAATCCTGTATATAACTGACTACACCTTCCAGGATTTTAATTGTGTCTGCCAGGCACCTTAATCCTGTATATAACTGACTACACCTTCCAGGATTTTAATTGTGTCTGCCAGGCACCTTAATCCTGTATATAACTGATTACACCTTCCAGGATTTTAATTGTGTCTGCCAGGCACCTTAATCCTGTATATAACTGACTACACCTTCCAGGATTTTAATTGTGTCTGCCAGGCACCTTAATCCTGACTGACTACACCTTCCAGCATTTTAATTGTGTCTGCCAGGCACCTTAATCCTGTATATGACTGACTACACCTTCCAGGATTTTAATTGTGTCTGCCAGGCACCTTAATCCTGTATATAACTGACTACACCTTCCAGGATTTTCATTGTGTCTGCCAGGCACCTTAATCCTGTATATGACTGACTACACCTTCCAGGATTTTAATTGTGTCTGCCAGGCACCTTAATCCTGTATGTAACTGACTACACCTTCCAGGATTTTAATTGTGTCTGCCAGGCACCTTAATCCTGACTGACTACACCTTCCAGGATTTTAATTGTGTCTGCCAGGCACCTTAATCCTGTATATGACTGACTACACCTTCCAGGATTTTAATTGTGTCTGCCAGGCACCTTAATCCTGTATATGACTGACTACACCTTCCAGGATTTTAATTGTGTCTGCCAGGCACCTTAATCCTGTATATAACTGACTACACCTTCCAGGATTTTAATTGTGTCTGCCAGGCACCTTAATCCTGACTGACTACACCTTCCAGCATTTTAATTGTGTCTGCCAGGCACCTTAATCCTGTATATGACTGACTACACCTTCCAGGATTTTAATTGTGTCTGCCAGGCACCTTAATCCTGACTGACTACACCTTCCAGCATTTTAATTGTGTCTGCCAGGCACCTTAATCCTGTATATGACTGACTACACCTTCCAGGATTTTAATTGTGTCTGCCAGGCACCTTAATCCTGTATATGACTGACTACACCTTCCAGGATTTTAATTGTGTCTGCCAGGCACCTTAATCCTGTATATGACTGACTACACCTTCCAGGATTTTAATTGTGTCTGCCAGGCACCTTAATCCTGTATATGACTGACTACACCTTCCAGGATTTTAATTGTGTCTGCCAGGCACCTTAATCCTGTATATGACTGACTACACCTTCCAGGATTTAATTGTGTCTGCCAGGCACCTTAATCCTGTATATGACTGACTGCACCTTCCAGGATTTTAATTGTGTCTGCCAGGCACCTTAATCCTGTATATAACTGATTACACCTTCCAGGATTTTAATTGTGTCTGCCAGGCACCTTAATCCTGTATATGACTGACTACACCTTCCAGGATTTTAATTGTGTCTGCCAGGCACCTTAATCCTGTATATGACTGACTACACCTTCCAGGATTTTAATTGTGTCTGCCAGGCACCTTAATCCTGTATATAACTGACTACACCTTCCAGGATTTTAATTGTGTCTGCCAGGCACCTTAATCCTGACTGACTACACCTTCCAGCATTTTAATTGTGTCTGCCAGGCACCTTAATCCTGTATATAACTGACTACACCTTCCAGGATTTTAATTGTGTCTGCCAGGCACCTTAATCCTGTATATAACTGATTACACCTTCCAGCATTTTAATTGTGTCTGCCAGGCACCTTAATCCTGTATATAACTGATTACACCTTCCAGGATTTTAATTGTGTCTGCCAGGCACCTTAATCCTGTATATAACTGATTACACCTTCCAGGATTTTAATTGTGTCTGCCAGGCACCTTAATCCTGCATATAACTGACTACACCTTCCAGGATTTTAATTGTGTCTGCCAGGCACCTTAATCCTGTATATAACTGATTACACCTTCCAGGATTTTAATTGTGTCTGCCAGGCACCTTAATCCTGTATATAACTGACTACACCTTCCAGGATTTTAATTGTGTCTGCCAGGCACCTTAATCCTGTATATAACTGACTACACCTTCCAGGATTTTAATTGTGTCTGCCAGGCACCTTAATCCTGTATATAACTGATTACACCTTCCAGGATTTTAATTGTGTCTGCCAGGCACCTTAATCCTGTATATAACTGACTACACCTTCCAGGATTTTAATTGTGTCTGCCAGGCACCTTAATCCTGACTGACTACACCTTCCAGCATTTTAATTGTGTCTGCCAGGCACCTTAATCCTGTATATGACTGACTACACCTTCCAGGATTTTAATTGTGTCTGCCAGGCACCTTAATCCTGTATATAACTGACTACACCTTCCAGGATTTTCATTGTGTCTGCCAGGCACCTTAATCCTGTATATGACTGACTACACCTTCCAGGATTTTAATTGTGTCTGCCAGGCACCTTAATCCTGTATATGACTGACTACACCTTCCAGGATTTTAATTGTGTCTGCCAGGCACCTTAATCCTGACTGACTACACCTTCCAGGATTTTAATTGTGTCTGCCAGGCACCTTAATCCTGTATATGACTGACTACACCTTCCAGGATTTTAATTGTGTCTGCCAGGCACCTTAATCCTGTATATGACTGACTACACCTTCCAGGATTTTAATTGTGTCTGCCAGGCACCTTAATCCTGTATATAACTGACTACACCTTCCAGGATTTTAATTGTGTCTGCCAGGCACCTTAATCCTGACTGACTACACCTTCCAGCATTTTAATTGTGTCTGCCAGGCACCTTAATCCTGTATATGACTGACTACACCTTCCAGGATTTTAATTGTGTCTGCCAGGCACCTTAATCCTGACTGACTACACCTTCCAGCATTTTAATTGTGTCTGCCAGGCACCTTAATCCTGTATATGACTGACTACACCTTCCAGGATTTTAATTGTGTCTGCCAGGCACCTTAATCCTGTATATGACTGACTACACCTTCCAGGATTTTAATTGTGTCTGCCAGGCACCTTAATCCTGTATATGACTGACTACACCTTCCAGGATTTTAATTGTGTCTGCCAGGCACCTTAATCCTGTATATGACTGACTACACCTTCCAGGATTTTAATTGTGTCTGCCAGGCACCTTAATCCTGTATATGACTGACTACACCTTCCAGGATTTAATTGTGTCTGCCAGGCACCTTAATCCTGTATATGACTGACTGCACCTTCCAGGATTTTAATTGTGTCTGCCAGGCACCTTAATCCTGTATATAACTGATTACACCTTCCAGGATTTTAATTGTGTCTGCCAGGCACCTTAATCCTGTATATGACTGACTACACCTTCCAGGATTTTAATTGTGTCTGCCAGGCACCTTAATCCTGTATATGACTGACTACACCTTCCAGGATTTTAATTGTGTCTGCCAGGCACCTTAATCCTGTATATAACTGACTACACCTTCCAGGATTTTAATTGTGTCTGCCAGGCACCTTAATCCTGACTGACTACACCTTCCAGCATTTTAATTGTGTCTGCCAGGCACCTTAATCCTGTATATGACTGACTACACCTTCCAGGATTTTAATTGTGTCTGCCAGGCACCTTAATCCTGTATATAACTGATTACACCTTCCAGCATTTTAATTGTGTCTGCCAGGCACCTTAATCCTGTATATAACTGATTACACCTTCCAGGATTTTAATTGTGTCTGCCAGGCACCTTAATCCTGTATATAACTGATTACACCTTCCAGGATTTTAATTGTGTCTGCCAGGCACCTTAATCCTGCATATAACTGACTACACCTTCCAGGATTTTAATTGTGTCTGCCAGGCACCTTAATCCTGTATATAACTGATTACACCTTCCAGGATTTTAATTGTGTCTGCCAGGCACCTTAATCCTGTATATAACTGACTACACCTTCCAGGATTTTAATTGTGTCTGCCAGGCACCTTAATCCTGTATATAACTGATTACACCTTCCAGGATTTTCATTGTGTCTGCCAGGCACCTTAATCCTGTATATAACTGATTACACCTTCCAGGATTTTAATTGTGTCTGCCAGGCACCTTAATCCTGTATATGACTGACTACACCTTCCAGGATTTTAATTGTGTCTGCCAGGCACCTTAATCCTGTATATGACTGACTACACCTTCCAGGATTTAATTGTGTCTGCCAGGCACCTTAATCCTGTATATGACTGACTGCACCTTCCAGGATTTTAATTGTGTCTGCCAGGCACCTTAATCCTGTATATAACTGATTACACCTTCCAGGATTTTAATTGTGTCTGCCAGGCACCTTAATCCTGTATATGACTGACTACACCTTCCAGGACTTTAATTGTGTCTGCCAGGCACCTTAATCCTGTATATGACTGACTACACCTTCCAGGATTTTAATTGTGTCTGCCAGGCACCTTAATCCTGTATATGACTGACTACACCTTCCAGGATTTTAATTGTGTCTGCCAGGCACCTTAATCCTGTATATCACTGATTACACCTTCCAGGATTTTAATTGTGTCTGCCAGGCACCTTAATCCTGTATATAACTGATTACACCTTCCAGGATTTTAATTGTGTCTGCCAGGCACCTTAATCCTGCATATAACTGACTACACCTTCCAGGATTTTAATTGTGTCTGCCAGGCACCTTAATCCTGTATATAACTGATTACACCTTCCAGGATTTTAATTGTGTCTGCCAGGCACCTTAATCCTGTATATAACTGACTACACCTTCCAGGATTTTAATTGTGTCTGCCAGGCACCTTAATCCTGTATATAACTGATTACACCTTCCAGGATTTTCATTGTGTCTGCCAGGCACCTTAATCCTGTATATAACTGATTACACCTTCCAGGATTTTAATTGTGTCTGCCAGGCACCTTAATCCTGTATATAACTGACTACACCTTCCAGGATTTTAATTGTGTCTGCCAGGCACCTTAATCCTGCATATAACTGACTACACCTTCCAGGATTTTAATTGTGTCTGCCAGGCACCTTAATCCTGACTGACTACACCTTCCAGCATTTTAATTGTGTCTGCCAGGCACCTTAATCCTGTATATAACTGATTACACCTTCCAGCATTTTAATTGTGTCTGCCAGGCACCTTAATCCTGTATATAACTGACTACACCTTCCAGGATTTTAATTGTGTCTGCCAGGCACCTTAATCCTGTATATAACTGACTACACCTTCCAGCATTTTAATTGTGTCTGCCAGGCACCTTAATCCTGTATATAACTGACTACACCTTCCAGGATTTTAATTGTGTCTGCCAGGCACCTTAATCCTGACTGACTACACCTTCCAGCATTTTAATTGTGTCTGCCAGGCACCTTAATCCTGTATATAACTGATTACACCTTCCAGGATTTTAATTGTGTCTGCCAGGCACCTTAATCCTGACTGACTACACCTTCCAGCATTTTAATTGTGTCTGCCAGGCACCTTAATCCTGTATATGACTGACTACACCTTCCAGGATTTTAATTGTGTCTGCCAGGCACCTTAATCCTGTATATAACTGACTACACCTTCCAGGATTTTCATTGTGTCTGCCAGGCACCTTAATCCTGTATATGACTGACTACACCTTCCAGGATTTTAATTGTGTCTGCCAGGCACCTTAATCCTGTATATGACTGACTACACCTTCCAGGATTTTAATTGTGTCTGCCAGGCACCTTAATCCTGACTGACTACACCTTCCAGCATTTTAATTGTGTCTGCCAGGCACCTTAATCCTGTATATGACTGACTACACCTTCCAGGATTTTAATTGTGTCTGCCAGGCACCTTAATCCTGTATATGACTGACTACACCTTCCAGGATTTTAATTGTGTCTGCCAGGCACCTTAATCCTGTATATAACTGACTACACCTTCCAGGATTTTAATTGTGTCTGCCAGGCACCTTAATCCTGACTGACTACACCTTCCAGCATTTTAATTGTGTCTGCGAGGCACCTTAATCCTGTATATGACTGACTACACCTTCCAGGATTTTAATTGTGTCTGCCAGGCACCTTAATCCTGACTGACTACACCTTCCAGCATTTTAATTGTGTCTGCCAGGCACCTTAATCCTGTATATGACTGACTACACCTTCCAGGATTTTAATTGTGTCTGCCAGGCACCTTAATCCTGTATATGACTGACTACACCTTCCAGGATTTTAATTGTGTCTGCCAGGCACCTTAATCCTGTATATAACTGATTACACCTTCCAGGATTTTAATTGTGTCTGCCAGGCACCTTAATCCTGTATATGACTGACTACACCTTCCAGGATTTTAATTGTGTCTGCCAGGCACCTTAATCCTGTATATGACTGACTACACATTCCAGGATTTTAATTGTGTCTGCCAGGCACCTTAATCCTGTATATAACTGACTACACCTTCCAGGATTTTAATTGTGTCTGCCAGGCACCTTAATCCTGACTGACTACACCTTCCAGCATTTTAATTGTGTCTGCCAGGCACCTTAATCCTGTATATAACTGACTACACCTTCCAGATTTTAATTGTGTCTGCCAGGCACCTTAATCCTGTATATAACTGATTACACCTTCCAGCATTTTAATTGTGTCTGCCAGGCACCTTAATCCTGTATATAACTGATTACACCTTCCAGGATTTTAATTGTGTCTGCCAGGCACCTTAATCCTGTATATAACTGATTACACCTTCCAGGATTTTAATTGTGTCTGCCAGGCACCTTAATCCTGCATATAACTGACTACACCTTCCAGGATTTTCATTGTGTCTGCCAGGCACCTTAATCCTGTATATAACTGATTACACCTTCCAGGATTTTAATTGTGTCTGCCAGGCACCTTAATCCTGTATATAACTGACTACACCTTCCAGGATTTTAATTGTGTCTGCCAGGCACCTTAATCCTGTATATAACTGATTACACCTTCCAGGATTTTCATTGTGTCTGCCAGGCACCTTAATCCTGTATATAACTGATTACACCTTCCAGGATTTTAATTGTGTCTGCCAGGCACCTTAATCCTGTATATGACTGACTACACCTTCCAGGATTTTAATTGTGTCTGCCAGGCACCTTAATCCTGTATATGACTGACTACACCTTCCAGGATTTAATTGTGTCTGCCAGGCACCTTAATCCTGTATATGACTGACTGCACCTTCCAGGATTTTAATTGTGTCTGCCAGGCACCTTAATCCTGTATATAACTGATTACACCTTCCAGGATTTTAATTGTGTCTGCCAGGCACCTTAATCCTGTATATGACTGACTACACCTTCCAGGATTTTAATTGTGTCTGCCAGGCACCTTAATCCTGTATATGACTGACTACACCTTCCAGGATTTTAATTGTGTCTGCCAGGCACCTTAATCCTGTATATAACTGACTACACCTTCCAGGATTTTAATTGTGTCTGCCAGGCACCTTAATCCTGTATATAACTGATTACACCTTCCAGGATTTTAATTGTGTCTGCCAGGCACCTTAATCCTGTATATAACTGATTACACCTTCCAGGATTTTAATTGTGTCTGCCAGGCACCTTAATCCTGCATATAACTGACTACACCTTCCAGGATTTTAATTGTGTCTGCCAGGCACCTTAATCCTGTATATAACTGATTACACCTTCCAGGATTTTAATTGTGTCTGCCAGGCACCTTAATCCTGTATATAACTGACTACACCTTCCAGGATTTTAATTGTGTCTGCCAGGCACCTTAATCCTGTATATAACTGATTACACCTTCCAGGATTTTCATTGTGTCTGCCAGGCACCTTAATCCTGTATATAACTGATTACACCTTCCAGGATTTTAATTGTGTCTGCCAGGCACCTTAATCCTGTATATAACTGACTACACCTTCCAGGATTTTAATTGTGTCTGCCAGGCACCTTAATCCTGTATATAACTGATTACACCTTCCAGGATTTTAATTGTGTCTGCCAGGCACCTTAATCCTGACTGACTACACCTTCCAGCATTTTAATTGTGTCTGCCAGGCACCTTAATCCTGTATATAACTGACTACACCTTCCAGGATTTTAATTGTGTCTGCCAGGCACCTTAATCCTGACTGACTACACCTTCCAGCATTTTAATTGTGTCTGCCAGGCACCTTAATCCTGTATATAACTGATTACACCTTCCAGCATTTTAATTGTGTCTGCCAGGCACCTTAATCCTGTATATAACTGACTACACCTTCCAGGATTTTAATTGTGTCTGCCAGGCACCTTAATCCTGTATATAACTGACTACACCTTCCAGGATTTTAATTGTGTCTGCCAGGCACCTTAATCCTGTATATAACTGACTACACCTTCCAGGATTTTAATTGTGTCTGCCAGGCACCTTAATCCTGTATATAACTGACTACACCTTCCAGCATTTTAATTGTGTCTGCCAGGCACCTTAATCCTGTATATAACTGACTACACCTTCCAGGATTTTAATTGTGTCTGCCAGGCACCTTAATCCTGACTGACTACACCTTCCAGCATTTTAATTGTGTCTGCCAGGCACCTTAATCCTGTATATAACTGACTACACCTTCCAGGATTTTAATTGTGTCTGCCAGGCACCTTAATCCTGACTGACTACACCTTCCAGCATTTTAATTGTGTCTGCCAGGCACCTTAATCCTGTATATAACTGACTACACCTTCCAGGATTTTAATTGTGTCTGCCAGGCACCTTAATCCTGACTGACTACACCTTCCAGCATTTTAATTGTGTCTGCCAGGCACCTTAATCCTGTATATAACTGACTACACCTTCCAGGATTTTAATTGTGTCTGCCAGGCACCTTAATCCTGTATATGACTGACTACACCTTCCAGGATTTTAATTGTGTCTGCCAGGCACCTTAATCCTGTATATGACTGATTACACCTTCCAGGATTTTAATTGTGTCTGCCAGGCACCTTAATCCTGTATATGACTGACTACACCTTCCAGGATTTAATTGTGTCTGCCAGGCACCTTAATTCTGTATATGACTGACTGCACCTTCCAGGATTTTAATTGTGTCTGCCAGGCACCTTAATCCTGTATATAACTGATTACACCTTCCAGGATTTTAATTGTGTCTGCCAGGCACCTTAATCCTGTATATGACTGACTACACCTTCCAGGATTTTTTTTCTTTTCTTTTTCTTATTTTTAATGAACAAATATTGAGAATACAAGACATTGCAACACATACCATCAAGAGTGCACAGATACCATGATGACATGGATAACATCAATCGCAGAACAAAACTTACATAATCATCTACTACTATGTTTTGTTCAGCATCCTGTGGTATTAAAGTCACAAGTGAAAGTGTATGCTTTTCTTTCTAATTGGCCTAGTCTTGCTGTGTACTACAGCTGCAAGTAAAGGCATAAAAAAAAAAATTATTCATTATCATACAAATCAAATATGATACTACGTCTTGGATTGCATAGAGATGGAATGTACTATTCTGTTCCCACTCACTAAATATCAGCTGATTTCTTAAGTAATCAAGGGCATATATACCTGCCATGCTTGACAGAATTGTTCATATTTCTCTAGAGTGGAGGACAAATATTTTTCTAACCAGAATCATATTTTTAAATAGTTAATTAAATGGTCTAGTGTAGGTGTTGTTCCTTGTACATTATGGATGAAGAATTTTGCAGTTGATATTATGAAGTCTAAGCTTTTATCTCGCTTTGCGTTTTTTTGTACAACAAAACAAAATTAGCTGTTCTCTTAGTGTTAATCTTGCACAATGGCAACATCTGTTGTGCAACAAGGATACAAAATCCATCCAAAACTGTTGTACAGTTTGGCAGTCCCAAAAGAGATGCTGAATTGTTTGTATTTCTAGACTGCAAAAATTACAAAGTGGGGAGTTGGCATGCTTACGTATATGAAGGAATTTTTGAGTAGGTAGAATATGACGAAGTAATCTGAATTGAAACCATCTCAGTTGTGTGTCTGTTGTTGTTTTGATAAGGTGGAGAAAGATATTTTTTTCCACTCAAGTTCAATGTATAGGGTATTCCATTTTCTCTCAGCTGTGGGAATGATATCCGATTGAAGTAATGTGGACTTCACTGCCTTGTTCCCCTTTCAGATATGACACTATGCTGTATTTTCCTGATCACTCCCATTATCTGTATTTTGCAGGTAAATAAATCTTTCTTGATATTTTCTGACTGCTCTAATAATTCCAGTAAATGTTAAGAAGTTTGTCCTTGTGACAGTAGCATATTTTTGTTTAAATTCATCCAAAGGAAGATTTCCATTTCCATCCATCAAATGGAAGATGTTAGTTATCCCTGCATCAGTCCATTCCTTCCTATAAACTACTTTGTTCCTCGTAATGTTAGCATTATAATGTATCTTTTCAGATAAGAATCCTTTCCAGTCCTCAGGTTTACACTTTGAACAGTTGTACTTGTAGTGTTTGATAACACCTCTCCAGAAGGGATTATCTACTCTATTCATTAAAACTTTGGCATATTTTCCCCCCAGAACATTCATTTGTTTCAAGTCTGGATACAAGTTATGCATGAAATCTGTGAAGTTTGAGTTTGAGTTGGACAGTATGTGTCTCAACCACCTAATCTTTGACACTGCAAGAAAAGAAGATATTTCACACATCTTCAAAATACCTTTTTCATATTCTTGGAACAGAACAGTCTTCTTGATCTTACTTGGTTTTCCATTCCATAAAAACTGTAACATTTCTGACTGTATCTGTTTCAGTAACTGTTCTGGAGGATCTGGCAGGTTTATGAATAAGAAAGCACAAGTGTTTTCATTATGGTTATTTCACCAAATGGTGTAAGATTTCTTCTTTTCAATGGTTTCGGTGCTTTTTTAACATTGAAAAGACAATTATCATAATTTGTGTCAACAATTCTATCAATGTCTGTCGAAAATATTATTCCAAGAACCTTAAATATTCCAGGATTCCATTGGAAATTCCTGTTTCTGATATATCATATATTGCAATTTGTTCTACTCCCTAACCAAACTTGCTGGGTTTTATCATTGTTTACTTTCAAGCCTGACATTTGTGCGAAAGCATCTAGAGTATGTACTGATTCTTTCAGTGCTTGCTCAGAACCATCTAAAAACAAAGAGGTTGGGGAAAGTGGATCACCCTGTCTACAACCTCTTTCTAACTTAAACCAACTGGAATACTGACCGCTGACCAAAACACATGAGGTGGCATTTTTGTACAAAGTTCTTTAGAAACCATTGTATAATACTGTGACCAAAATGAAAAAACTTCAAACATTTTTTAACAATATACCATGACACACTGTCAAAAGCCTTTTCAAAGTCAACAGGCATTTATGAAGCAGGAATACGTATTTTTTTCAGTGTGAGCAATAACATCACAAACCAAACATATGCATTCACCTATGTAACACCCTTTCAAAAGACCCTTTTGACAATTGTTAATGACGCTGCCATGCACTTTAATCCTGCTGATCTGACTGACTAAAGCTTCCAGGATTTCAACAAAGCAACACATCCTCAGTTAAACAAATCATGAGTGTTAATCTGGTGTTTGAAGTACTTCAGGAGGGACAAGCAGACAGTGAGAGAGGGCGAGAGAAAGATGTGAATACAGATGATTGATTTAGCACAGGCGTGGCCCCAGAGAGGGCGAGAGAAAGATGTGAATACAGATGACTGATTTAGCACAGGCATGGCCCCAGAGAGGGCGAGAGAAAGATGTGAATACAGACGACTGATTTAGCACAGGCGTGGCCCCAGAGAGGGCGAGAGAAAGATGTGAATACAGACGACTGATTTAGCACAGGCGTGGCCCCAGAGAGGGTGAGAGAAAGATGTGAATACAGACGATTGATTTAGCACAGGCGTGGCCCCAGAGAGGGCGAGAGAAAGATGTGAATACAGACGATTGATTTAGCACAGGCCTGGCCCCAGAGAGGGTGAGAAGAGAAAGATGTGAATACAGATGATTGATTTAGCACAGGCCTGGCCCCAGAGAGGGCGAGAGAAAGATGTGAATACAGATGACTGATTTAGCACAGGCACAGCCCCTAGTGAACAGGTATGTAAAGAATTCACAATGTCAACTACATGAAGTGTGAATAACATGTAATGACTGAAACAAAACAATGAATAAATCTTTTTTTTTCTGCCCTGCCATCAGCATCATTTCAATGCATTACTCCCACGCTGCTCATTCCGAGTCCCCCTCACACTGCCACACCTGAGTTCGTCTGTCATAGTCCTAGCGGCGGCATTCCATGGGGAATCATTGAAGTTAGCTCGCCAGGAGACCACACACCAGAGGAGACCCTGCACTGCTGCTGAGTCAGTTCAGTGTTGTTCGGTAGTGCCTGTTCTGATTTAAGATACTTAGTACACCATCTACTAAGCCCCCTGCTGACAACAGTAATTGCTTAGTCATGGAGCCAGACTGAATGAGCGTCTCCCCAGAGTGAAGACCACCACCACACAATCAATTTATCTTGATCAGAAAAAAACCAAGACAATGAAGAGAGAGAAAGAAGAGGGTGTGATTTGTTCAGATTAGGACCCCTCCCACCCAGTATGTCATTAACTGTAAAAACACAGCTGTTGCGTGTATTGACTTACAGTGGATATTTAGCCATGCACACTTTCTTCTCATGCTTAGTTTGTTGATTTTACCTTCACCCCCCTCCCCATGACCCCACCCTCATCACCACCCCCCTCCCAATAAATCCCTTCTTGTTCTCACCACCCACTCTGTCATAGATCGTAGGGCACATGTGTTGCAGTGAAAATAACCTTGTTCTTTTCAGTCCACATTTGGTGATGTGGGCAGTTGGTAGATGGTTTTCACTTAAAGGATGTTGTGAAAACAGCAAATTATTCAACAGTTACAGTGAAATACGAAGGAAATACTGGCTGCCTGGGTACAGTATCTGTGCAAAGTTTGTTTTTTTGTTGTTGTTGCTTTTGTTTTTCATTCATTTTATCTTTGCCAAAATGGACAGTGATTATAGCCTTGTTTGCACAGATGAATATGAAGACCTGTATTCGGACCAACATAAACATCAAGTTTTGCCCTGGGAGAATCCTATGTAAGTCAATGCAAATTGAATTGTTCACAAAATTAAGGTTTTTGTTACTTTAAAATTTTATTTTGATTAAATCATATAAATAGGTGAAACTGAGTTTTTATTTGTTCATGAATTATATGTACTTATTTGAAATGAGTTGTTTAACTTTTTCAAGTCTATATTTTCAGTGAAATGTTGAAAATGCCAAAAATACAAGCTTAATGATTAAGTGTGTATGTATCAAAGTCAATGTCAAGTTTTTGTTTTATGGTGGTAAATTGAATAAGCATCAAGGTTACAATTGTGCTTATGATCTTATGTGCTATTTTACATTAAGCCATCAATGAATGATGGGAATAAACAGATGAAAAGCAACAACAAAAACAACAAATGCTTATATATATATACAAGAATAGCGTGATAATGACATTTCACAATTGCGTTTCTATTTCACACACACACACACACACACACACACACACACAGTCACACACACACACACACACAGTCACACACACAAAAGCTCAAGTGCAAATACACCAATTCACATACACATATTCCCTCATATAAAACAAAGTCACTGTCAACACAAGCATATGATATATATAAAACATTTCACAATTGAAAAGAAGTATTAGACTAATAGATCAAGACTTGTATCGCTGTTAATCATTTTCAGTGAGGTGATTTTTCTGAAACACATTTTTATTCATGACACTTTGTAGAGTGAGTGGAACATTATTCCATAGATTTGTGCCAGAATGCAGAAAGCTGGATTTGTAACGGTCATTTCTTGGTCAAGGTATGCAGAGCATGTGGTTGTGTCTGTGGTCATTAGTTTTAAAAGTGTCTGCAATCTTTGGAGCATTTCTACACATAACATGCATGCAAACATCATTGTTGAAAAACAGCCTGTTGTGAATTAATAATATAATGATAATACATAAAGTTGTTTATGGTCCATTGGGGTCGGGGAGCTTGATTTTAACAGTACTGTTTTCAGTGCTCTTTTATACATATGGTGAATAAATTTTATGTTTGTTATGCTTCCACTGTCCTATAAAGTTGACACATTATCAATTGCTGGCAGAATATGTGCACAGAAAAAGAGCTTTTGTGAATGGGCATTGAGGATATTTTTAATTTTTGCTAACTGAAATATTTTATTGGAGAGACATGTGTGTGTGTGTGTGTGTGTGTGTAAGTGAGAGAACAAGAAGAAGAAGAAGACATTTAATTGAAGCAGGCCATCTGCCCATGTCAAGGGGGTGGGATCACAAGGAGGAATGTAAAATGATCAACAAACACCAACATGATTATGTTTCAAGTTGACTGGTCAGTGACATAGTGTTATTTCCAACATTAAATGCATCAGTCAGATACCCTGCTGGTCTATACGTACATCTGGCATTAGACATCAATAAAGATCACCTGAAATCAGAGGAATGCCATAACATTTGCTGGGAATGTTCCTTTCCGGAGATCAGAATATTTGGAACTTATAAATACAAAATGAATTTCACTTTCTAAGACACCTATACAAAATGGACAGTCAGACATTCCTGGAATAATGATAACGGTGAGTTCATAAAGCTGACACACCTAATCTAAATCTGGTTAAAGTTCTTTTTAACACCCTATGCTTTAAGTCAAAGAGATATTGAGACACACCAAATATTTGCTTAATGAAGAGTAAAAACTATCTTTGCTTGTTAGCTCACTCTGCCATCCTTGTACGAAACAGTCAGTCAGTCTTTGTTTAAATTTGCTGAGAAAATGTGAACATTCTGAACACCGTGGTTTTCCCACACCTCTTCAAAACCATATTGATACAAAGTAAAACATAGGATGGAAGACCAGCTGTTATGATTTCAGAAGTAAAGGGTTGGCAACATTTTATACACTTTTAAAGGTACACATTCTTCTGACATTCTCATTAGTTTTAGCCAGTATTTTACACATTTTGTTTTTGTATTAATATAGAGAGGGTACCTTCCACTATCTCCATAAACAGGAGCATTAGGTGTCTTAATACTAACATTTAATAACCTTTTCAAAGCAAACAGATGAACTCTTTCTATCATAGTATGGTCTGCAATTAATCCCCAAACTTCACAACCATAAGTGAGCAGTGGTTGAAGCTGGCAATCAAACAACCTAAAGAATACTTTGGATGTTTTTCACCGAGTGACCACAATAACTTTGAAATACAAATGACTCCTCTTTTTGCTGTAGCTGCACTGCCTTCAGTTGTGTCAGTAAAGGAAAGGGATGAAGAAAAACTCTCCTCTTTTTGCTGTAGCTGCACTGTCCTCAGTTGTGTCAGTAAAGGAAAGGGAAGAAAAACTCTCCTCTTTTTGCTGTAGCTGCACTGCCTTCAGTTGTGTCAGTAAAGGAAAGGGATGAAGAAAAACTCTCCTCTTTTTGCTGTAGCTGCACTGTCCTCAGTTGTGTCAGTAAAGGAAAGGGAAGAAAAACTCTCCTCTTTTTGCTGTAGCTGCACTGCCTTCAGTTGTGTCAGTAAAGGAAAGGGATGAAGAAAAACTCTCCTCTTTTTGCTGTAGCTGCACTGTCCTCAGTTGTGTCAGTAAAGGAAAGGGAAGAAAAACTCTCCTCTTTTTGCTGTAGCTGCACTGTCCTCAGTTGTGTCAGTAAAGGAAAGGGAAGAAAAAAACAACAACACCAAGATACTTATACTGATTAATGATTTCTAGTTTTATGTTACCAAAAAAAACATTTATCTCTCTTGCTACAATATAACCCCCTTTACGAAACACAACTACTTTAGTTGTTTTGTTTTTTTCTAAATCAACGGATAGATTTAGCCGGCAGGAGGTCTGATAGATTCAGCCGGCAGGAGGTCTGATAGATTCAAGCGGCAGGAGGTCTCCCTCAAAATGTCTGGCTGTCACTGCAAACCAACAGAAGAAGACAGCAGCAGAGCATCATCAGCAAAAAACAATATCAAATTTTCAACCAAGTCTAGGGTTAACATCACACCATGCTTATCATTATAGATCAAATCATTTGCCAGTTCATTGACAAGCAAAGAAAATAACACCGGGCTACAAATTTCACCTTGTTTTAATCCACGAGGACAGATGAATGTTTCAGTGCATTCTCCATTTGTGTGTAAGTGAGAGAGAGAGAGAGAGAGAAGCATACATGAGAATGCAGTCAGATGTACGCACAAACAGTTGCTTTAACAAATGACATCAGTATCTATGAGCATAGCGCCTGTCTGCCTTGCCAGATTTGCTGTGTACAGTTCAACAAGCAGACATGTCAGCACTATGCATATTGGTTGTATTGATTTTCAGCAGTTGTTGTTTGGGGTCCTGTATACATTCTGTGAAAGGGGGTCTGGGGAGTGGAGGGGGTGTGTGGAGAGTTGTGAAGGGAGGGTGTGTGGTGTTGGGGGGTGGGGGGTGGGGAGAGTGCTGTAGAAAGAGTAATACAGTGCTGTAGAGAGAGTCACCATCAACAGTACGGTGCAACCTTCATACAGTGCTGTAGAGAGTCACCATCAACAGTACGGTGCAACCTTCAAACAGTACTGTAGAGAGTCACCATCAACAGTACAGTGCAACCTTCATACAGTGCTGTAGAGAGTCACCATCAACAGTACGGTGCAACCTTCAAACAGTACTGTAGAGAGTCACCATCAACAGTACAGTGCAACCTTCATACAGTGCTGTAGAGAGTCACCATCAACAGTACAGTGCAACCTTCATACAGTGCTGTAGAGTCACCATCAACAGTACAGTGCAACCTTCATACAGTGCTGTAGAGAGTCACCATCAGCAGTACAGTGCAACCTTCATACAGTGCTGTAGAGAGTCACCATCAGCAGTACAGTGCAACCTTCATACAGTGCTGTAGAGAGTCACCATCAACAGTACAGTGCAACCTTCATACAGTGCTGTAGAGAGTCACCATCAACAGTACAGTGCAACCTTCATACAGTGCTGTAGAGAGTCACCATCAACAGTACAGTGCAACCTTCATACAGTGCTGTAGAGAGTCACCATCAACAATACAATGCAACCTTCATACAGTACTGTAGAGTCACCATCAACAGTACAGTGCAACCTTCATACAGTCCTGTAGAGAGTCACCATCAACAGTACAGTGCAACCTTCATACAGTGCTGTAGAGAGTCACCATCAACAGTACAGTGCAACCTTCATACAGTGCTGTAGAGAGTCACCATCAACAATATAATGCAACCATCATACAGTGCTGTAGAGAGTCACCATCAACAGTACAGTGCAACCTTCATACAGTGCTGTAGAGTCACCATCAACAGTACAGTGCAACCTTCATACAGTGCTGTAGAGAGTCACCATCAACAATACAGTGCAACCTTCATACAGTACTGTAGAGAGTCACCATCAACAATACAGTGCAACCTTCATACAGTGCTGTAGAGAGTCACCATCAACAGTACAGTGCAACCTTCATACAGTGCTGTAGAGTCACCATCAACAGTACAGTGCAACCTTCATACAGTGCTGTAGAGAGTCACCATCAGCAGTACAGTGCAACCTTCATACAGTGCTGTAGAGAGTCACCATCAACAGTACAGTGCAACCTTCATACAGTACTGTAGAGTCACCATCAGCAGTACAGTGCAACCTTCATACAGTGCTGTAGAGAGTCACCATCAACAGTACAGTGCAACCTTCATACAGTACTGTAGAGTCACCATCAACAGTACAATGCAACCTTCATACAGTGCTGTAGAGAGTCACCATCAACAATACAGTGCAACCTTCATACAGTGCTGTAGAGAGTCACCATCAACAGTACAATGCAACCTTCATACAGTGCTGTAGAGAGTCACCATCAACAGTACAGTGCAACCTTCATACAGTGCTGTAGAGAGTCACCATCAACAGTACAGTGCAACCTTCATACAATACTGTAGAGTCACCATCAACAGTACAATGCAACCTTCATACAGTGCTGCAGAGAGTCACCATCAACAATACAGTGTAACCTTCATACAGTACTGTAGAGTCACCATCAGCAGTACAGTGCAACCTTCATACAGTGCTGTAGAGAGTCACCATCAACAGTACAGTGCAACCTTCATACAGTGCTTTAGAGAGTCACCATCAACAGTACAATGCAACCTTCATACAGTGCTGTAGAGAGTCACCATCAACAGTACAGTGCAACCTTCATACAGTGCTGTAGAGTCACCATCAGCAGTACAGTGCAACCTTCATACAGTGCTGTAGAGAGTCACCATCAACAGTACAGTGCAACCTTCATACAGTGCTGTAGAGAGTCATCAACAATACAATGCAACCTTCATACAGTGCTGTAGAGTCACCATCAACAGTACAGTGCAACCTTCATACAGTACTGTAAAGAGTCACCATCAACAGTACAGTGCAACCTTCATACAGTACTGTAAAGAGTCACCATCAACAGTACAGTGCAACCTTCATACAGTGCTGTACAAAGACTCGTACAGTGCTGTAGAAAGTCATATAGATTCACCACACTCCTTATTTTTATATGAGAAAGTTGAGGTACTTGTTTGTCTCTCAAGGAGTTGAGGCACTTGTTTGCCTCTCTAGGAGTTGAGGCACTTGTTTGTCTCTTAGTCACTCTAGGAGTTGAGGCACTTGTTTGTCTCTCTAGGAGTTGAGGCACTTGTTTGTCTCTCAAGGAGTTGAGGCACTTGTTGAGGCACTTGTTTGTCTAAGTCTCTCTAGGAGTTGAGGCACTTGTTTGTCTCTCAGTCTCTCTAGGAGTTGAGACACTTGATTGTCTCTCTAGGAGTTGAGGCACTTGTTTGTCTCTCAAGGAGTTGAGGCACTTGTTGAGGCACTTGATTGTCTCTCTAGGAGTTCAGGCACTTGTTTGTCTCTCAAGGAGTTGAGGCACTTGTTTGTCTCTCAAGGAGTTGAGGCACTTGATTGTCTCTCTAGGAGTTGAGGCACTTGTTTGTCTCTCAAGGAGTTGAGGCACTTGTTTGTCTCTCAGTCTCTCTAGGAGTTGAGGCACTTGTTTGTCTCTCTAGAAGTTGAGGCACTTGTTTGTCTCTCAGTCTCTCTAGGAGTTGAGGCACTTGATTGTCTCTCTAGAAGTTGAGGCACTTGTTTGTCTCTCAGTCTCTCTAGGAGTTGAGGCACTTGTTTGTCTCTCAGTCTCTCTAGGAGTTGAGGCACTTGATTGTCTCTCAAGGGAGTTGAGGCACTTGATTGTCTCTCAAGGAGTTGAGGCACTTGTTTGTCTCAGTCTCTCAAGGAGTTGAGGCACTTGATTGTCTCTCTAGAAGTTGAGGCACTTGTTTGTCTCTCAGTCTCTCTAGGAGTTGAGGCACTTGTTTGTCTCTCAGTCTCTCTAGGAGTTGAGGCACTTGATTGTCTCTCAAGGAGTTGAGGCACTTGATTGTCTCTCAAGGAGTTGAGGCACTTGTTTGTCTCAGTCTCTCAAGGAGTTGAGGCACTTGTTTGTCTCTCAGTCTCTCAAGGAGTTGAGGCACTTGTTTGTCTCTCAGTCTCTCAAGGAGTTGAGGCACTTGTTTGTCTCTCAGTCTCTCAAGGAGTTGAGGCACTTGATTGTCTCAGTCTCTCAAGGAGTTGAGGCACTTGATTGTCTCAGTCTCTCTAGGAGTTGAGGCACTTGATTGTCTCTCAAGGAGTTGAGGCACTTGTTTGTCTCAGTCTCTCAAGGAGTTGAGGCACTTGTTTGTCTCTCAGTCTCTCTAGGAGTTGAGGCACTTGATTGTCTCTCAAGGAGTTGAGGCACTTGTTTGTCTTTCAAGGAGTTGAGGCACTTGTTTGTCTCTTAGTCACTCTAGGAGTTGAGGCACTTGATTGTCTCTCAAGGAGTTGAGGCACTTGATTGTCTCTCAAGGAGTTGAGGCACTTGTTTGTCTCAGTCTCTCAAGGAGTTGAGGCACTTGATTGTCTCTCAAGGAGTTGAGGCACTTGTTTGTCTCAGTCTCTCAAGGAGTTGAGGCACTTGATTGTCTCTCAGTCTCTCTAGGAGTTGAGACACTTGTTTGTCTCTCAGTCTCTCAAGGAGTTGAGGCACTTGATTGTCTCTCAGTCTCTCTAGGAGTTGAGGCACTTGATTGTCTCTCAGTCTCTCTAGGAGTTGAGACACTTGTTTGTCTCACAGTCTCTCTAGGAGTTGAGGCACTTGATTGTCTCTCAAGGAGTTGAGGCACTTGTTTGTCTCAGTCTCTCTAGGAGTTGAGGCACTTGTTTGTCTCTCTAGGAATTGAGGCACTTGTTTGTCTCTCTAGGAATTGAGGCACTTGATTGTCTCTCTAGGAATTGAGGCACTTGATTGTCTCTCTAGAAGTTGAGGCACTTGTTTGTCTCAGTCTCTCAAGGAGTTGAGGCACTTGTTTGTCTTTCAAGGAGTTGAGGCACTTGTTTGTCTCTCTAGGAGTTGAGGCACTTGTTTGTCTCTCAGTCTCTCTAGGAGTTGAGACACTTGTTTGTCTCTCAGTCTCTCAAGGAGTTGAGGCACTTGTTTGTCTCTCTAGGAGTTGAGGCACTTGTTTGTCTCTCAGTCTCTCTAGGAGTTGAGGCACTTGTTTGTCTCTCTAGGAGTTGAGGCACTTGTTTGTCTCTCAGTCTCTCTAGGAGTTGAGGCACTTGTTTGTCTCTCAGTCTCTCTAGGAGTTGAGGCACTTGTTTGTCTCTCAGTCTCTCTAGGAGTTGAGGCACTTGTTTGTCTCTCAGTCTCTCAAGGAGTTGAGGCACTTGTTTGTCTCTCTAGGAGTTGAGGCACTTGTTTGTCTCTCTAGGAGTTGAGGCACTTGTTTGTCTCTCTAGGAGTTGAGGCACTTGTTTGTGTCTCTAGGAGTTGAGGCACTTGTTTGTGTCTCTAGGAGTTGAGGCACTTGTTTGTCTCTCAAGGAGTTGAGGCACTTGTTTGTCTCTCTAGGAGTTGAGGCACTTGTTTGTCTCTCAGTCTCTCTAGGAGTTGAGGCACTTGTTTGTCTCTCAGTCTCTCTAGGAGTTGAGGCACTTTGTCTCTTAGTCTCTCTAGGAGTTGAGGCACTGGGACCTGAAATGATTTGTTGGATTCACTTCATTCCTTTAACACACAGTATGCAAATAACTGACCAGTGCATGGACTGTTGAATTTGCATGAAGCAAATACTCAGCATTGTTCAAACGTGGGACTAAGTTTGAAGCGAAACAAAAATAATTTTAAAAACATCTACAGACATCCCAGATCTACTAATCAAACAAAGAAATTAGAAATCAGCCCTGTATGTCGGAGTCTCCCCACTTCGTGAAGGTGGCAAGCTGCACAGTGACTCTCACTCCAAAGCCAAGATCTTTCTCAGGTTCAAGTCTGTCATTACCACTCAAGATGACAACCAGCTCCCCAGTAATACTCTCTCAGCTCCTCCCATAGAGCAGATCAAGATCTCTACAGCCGGTGTGGCCAAGTTGCTCCGGGATCTCCAACCCCACAAGGCTCCAGGCCCGGACGGCATCCCAGACACAGTGCTGAAGACCTGTGCCGACAGTATAGCCCCCACCCTCAGCCTTCTCTGCCAGAGGTCCCTGGACATGGGTACTTTACCCCACAACTGGCTCACCGCCAACATCTCTTCTGCCTTTAAGATATTTTATCTCACAACCAATGAACTCTGAAGCTGATGCCTGCTTTGCTTAAAAATGTCTGTTAATTCCAGAATTGATCAGTTACAGATCTGGTTGACATTAGCCTCGTTAGTTTGTCAAAGTTTTAGCTAAGTTGATCAAAGTTTATTCAAGACCTTGGGCCAACATCTTGATCCATAACAGACAGACCAAAACCTGCACCTCTGCACCCCCCACACCCCCTGAGATGTTCATGGAGTAACTGTCAAAACCTATACCCCCCACCCCAACCCCCTGAGATGTTTATGGAGTCATTGTTGTCAAAACCAATACCCCCCCACCTCAACCCCCTGAGATGTTCATGGAGTCATTGTTGTCAAAAGCTATACCCTCCCCCAACCCCCTGAGATGTTTATGGAGTCATTGTTGTCAAAACCTATACCCTTCCCCAACCCCCTGAGATGTTTATGGAGTCATTGTTGTCAAAACCTATACCCTCCCCCAACCCCCTGAGATGTTCATGGAGTCATTGTTGTCAAAACCAATACCCCCCACCCCAACCCCCTGAGATGTTCATGGAGTCATTGTTGTCAAAACCTATACCCTCCCCCAACCCCCTGAGATGTTCATGGAGTCATTGTTGTCAAAACCAATACCCTCCCCCAACCCCCTGAGATGTTCATGGAGTCATTGTTGTCAAAAGCTATACCCTCCCCCAACCCCCTGAGATGTTTATGGAGTCATTGTTGTCAAAACCAATACCCCCCCCCCCCCAAACCCCTTGAGATGTTTATGGAGTCATTGTTGTCAAAACCTATACCCCCCCCCCCCCCCAACCCCGTGACATGTTCATGGAGTCATTGTTGTCAAAACCAATACCCTCCCCCAACCCCTTGAGATGTTCATGGAGTCATTGTTGTCAAAAGCTATACCCTCCCCCAACCCCCTGAGATGTTCATGGAGTCATTGTTGTCAAAAGCTATACCCTCCCCCAACCCCCTGAGATGTTCATGGAGTCATTGTTGTCAAAAGCTATACCCCCCCCCCCCCAACCCCCTGAGATGTTCATGGAGTCATTGTTGTCAAAAGCTATACCCCACCACCCCCAACCCCCTGAGATGTTTATGGAGTCATTGTTGTCAAAACCAATACCCCCCCACCCCAACCCCCTGAGATGTTCATGGAGTCATTGTTGTCAAAACCTGTGCACACCCCACCCTTCACCCCCACCCCCCTGTTGAGATGTTCACTATTGTAAAACACCACAACCCCACCCCTTGTCGAAATGTTCATTATTGTGAAAAGCTATACAATGCCCCCCCCCCCCCCCAGCCCCCTCCCAACACCCCCGTCCCCACCCCCTGCCACCTCTCCACTCCCCACCCCCTTCCAATTGTATAGATGTTCATTGAGTTATTGTTGTAAAAAGCTATACAATGCCCCCCACCCACCCCCCTCCACCCCCATCCCATGTATAGATGTTCATTGAGTTATTGTTGTAAAAAGCTATACAATGCCCCCCCCCCCCCTCCACCCCCATCCCATGTATAGATGTTCTTTGAGTTATTGTTGTAAAAAGCTATACAATGCCCCCCCTCCACCCCCATCCCATGTATAGATGTTCATTGAGTTATTGTTGTAAAAAGCTATACAATGCCCCCCACCCCCCTCCACCCCCATCCCATGTATAGATGTTCATTGAGTTATTGTTGTAAAAAGCTATACAATGCTCCCCCCCCCCTCCGCCCCCATCCCATGTATAGATGTTCATTGAGTTATTGTTGTAAAAAGCTATACAATGCCCCCCCCCCCCCTCCACCCCCATCCAATGTATAGATGTTCATTGAGTTATTGTTGTAAAAAGCTATACAATTCCCCCCCACCCCTCTCCACCCCCATCCAATGTATAGATGTTCATTGAGTTATTGTTGTAAAAAGCTATACAATTCCCCCCCCCCCCTCCACCCCCATCCCATGTATAGATGTTCATTGAGTTATTGTTGTAAAAAGCTATACAGTGCCCCCCCTCCACCCCCATCCCATGTATAGATGTTCATTGAGTTATTGTTGTAAAAAGCTATACAATGCCCCCCCCCCCCCTCCACCCCCATCCCATGTATAGATGTTCATTGAGTTATTGTTGCAAAAAGCTATACAATGCCCCCCTCCACCCCCATCCCATGTATAGATGTTCATTGAGTTATTGTTGTAAAAAGCTATACAATGCCCCCCCCCCCCCTCCACCCCCATCCCATGTATAGATGTTCATTGAGTTATTGTTGTAAAAAGCTATACAATGCCCCCCTCCCCCCTCCACCCCCATCCCATGTATAGATGTTCTCTGAGTTATTATTGTAAAAAGCTATACAATGCCCCCCCCCCCTCCACCCCCATCCCATGTATAGATGTCCATTGAGTTATTGTTGTAAAAAGCTATACAATGCCCCCCCCCCCCCTCCACCCCCATCCCATGTATAGATGTTCATTGAGTTATTGTTGTAAAAAGCTATACAATGCCCCCCCCCCTCCACCCCCATCCTATGTATAGATGTTCATTGAGTTATTGTTGTAAAAAGCTATACAATGCCCCCCCCCCCCTCCACCCCCATCCCATGTATAGATGTTCTTTGAGTTATTGTTGTAAAAAGCTATACAATGCCCCCCCCCCCCCCCCCCCCTCCACCCCCATCCCATGTATAGATGTTCTTTGAGTTATTGTTGTAAAAAGCTATGCAATGCAAGGGGCGCGACTCTGTCGGAGCCTGTTGGCGAGCACAGTTATGTATGTATGTATGTGTGTATGTGTATGTATGTATATGTATGCATGTGTGTATATGTGTATGTATGTATATATGTGTATACGTATGTGTATATCTATCTATCTATCTATCTATCTATCTATATCTATATCTATCTATATTTATCTATATATATCTATCTATATATATATATATATATATATATATATGTATGTGTATGTGTGTATGTATATATATGTATATGTGTGTGTGTCTATATATATATATATATATATATATATATATATATATATATATATATATGTGTGTGTGTGTGTGTGTGTGTGTATACATATATATGTATATATCTTTGTGGTGTATGCGGGGGTGGGGGTGTGGGGGGGATATGTATGTGTATGTGTGGGGGTGTGCATATATATGTATTTATACATTGTGTGTGTGTGTAGGTGGGTGGGAACATGTGCATGTGTGTGTGTGTGTTACCTACTTATTTATTTATGTATTTGTGATATGTTTAAAATTTTGATTTCTGGTGCAATTATGGAAATGATATTTGATTTTTGAATGAACGATGATCTTTGTAGTTGCATTTCTTGTGAAGAGAGAGACAGAGAGAGAGGGGATGAGAGAGAGTGTATGTGTGCGTGTGTGTGCAAGTGGTGTGTGTGGGGGGGGGGGGGGGGGGGCGGGGGTAGATGTGCAATGCTTTGGCCGACTGAAATGGAGAGGCACGTAAATTTCAGTAATCTGTATATTTGTATATAGCTATTTCCATTTGGTGCCATTTAATTTATCTTTTTATTTTCTATTCTTTTTATTCCTTTTATTTGTTTGTTGTTTTCTTTTTATGTTGGACATGTGCTGCTGCCAAAACGAAAATCTCTGTACCAAAGTATAGACAATAAAGTTTGTGTATTGTGTATTGTGAATGCCCCCCCCCCCCCCATCCCATGTATAGATGTTCATTGAGTTATTGTTGTAAAAAGCTATACAATGCCTCCCCCCCCCCTCCACCCCCATCCCATGTATAGATGTTCATTGAGTTATTGTTGTAAAAAGCTATACAATGCCCCCCCCCCCCTCCCATGTATAGATGTTCATTGAGTTATTGTTGTAAAAAGCTATACAATGCCCCCCCCCCCCCTCCCATGTATAGATGTTCATTGAGTTATTGTTGTAAAAAGCTATACAATGCCCACCCCCCCTCCCCCATCCCATGTATAGATGTTCATTGAGTTATTGTTGTAAAAAGCTATACAATGCCTCCCCCCCCCCCTCCACCCCCATCTCAAGTATAGATGTTCATTGAGTTATTGTTGTAAAAAGCTATACAATGCCCCCCCCCCCTCCTCCATCCCCATCCCATGTATAGATGTTCATTGAGTTATTGTTGTAAAAAGCTATACAATGCCCCCCCACCCCCCTCCACCCCCATCCCATGTATATATGTTCATTGAGTTATTGTTGTAAAAAGCTATACAATGCCCCCCCCTCCTCCACCCCCATCTCATGTATAGATGTTCATTGAGTTATTGTTGTAAAAAGCTATACAATGCCCCCCCTCCTCCACCCCCATCTCATGTATAGATGTTCATTGAGTTATTGTTGTAAAAAGCTATACAGTGCCCCCCCCCCCCTCCCCCATCCCATGTATAGATGTTCATTGAGTTATTGTTGTAAAAAGCTATACAGTGCCCCCCCCCCTCCCCCATCCCATGTATAGATGTTCATTGAGTTATTGTTGTAAAAAGCTATACAATGCCCCCCCCACCATCCCATGTATAGATGTTCATTGTGTTATTGTTGTAAAAAGCTATACAGTGCCCCCCCCCTCCACCCCCATCCCATGTATAGATGTTCATTGAGTTATTGTTGTAAAAAGTTATACAATGCCCCCCCACCCCCCTCCACCCCCATCCCATGTATAGATGTTCATTGAGTTATTGTTGTAAAAAGCTATACAATGCCCCCCCCCCCCCCTCCACCCCCATCCAATGTATAGATGTTCATTGAGTTATTGTTGTAAAAAGCTATACAATGCCCCCCTCCACCCCCATCCCATGTATAGATGTTCATTGAGTTATTGTTGTAAAAAGCTATAGAATGCCCCTCCCCCCCCACTCCACCCCCATCCCATGTATAGATGTTCATTGAGTTATTGTTGTAAAAAGCTATACAATGCCCCCCACCCCCCCCCCACCCCTCCACCCCCAGCCCATGTATAGATGTTCATTGAGTTATTGTTGTAAAAAGCTGTACAATGCCCCCCCTCCACCCCCCTCCCATGTATAGATGTTCATTGAGTTATTGTTGTAAAAAGCTATACAGTGCCCCTCCCCCCCACCCCCATCCCATGTATAGATGTTCATTGAGTTATTGTTGTAAAAAGCTATACAATGCCCCCCCCCCCCCACCTCCGCCCCCAGCCCATGTATAGATGTTCATTGAGTTATTGTTGTAAAAAGCTGTACAATGCCCCCCTCCACCCCCCTCCCATGTATAGATGTTCATTGAGTTATTGTTGTAAAAAGCTATACAATGCCCCCCCCCCCCCCCACCCCCATCCAATTGTATAGATGTTCATTGAGTTATTGTTGTAAAAAGCTATACAATGCCCCTCCCCCCCTCCCCCCCTCCACCCCCATCCAATGTGTAGATGTTCATTGAGTTATTGTTGTAAAAAGCTATACAATGCCCCTCCCCCCCACCCCCATCCCATGTATAGATGTTCATTGAGTTATTGTTGTAAAAAGCTCTATAATGCTCCCCTCCCCACCACCCACCCCCTGTACAGATTGTCACTGCATTATTGTTGTCGTCCAAGCTGCTGCCATGCCTGCTGACTGCAGGTAACTATGTATTGATCATTGTCAGTTCAACCAGATCAACGGAGTGTTATCAATCAGTATTGTCTTGCTTGGTGTGTGTGTGTTGGTTGGAAGGAGAACAACACAGACATCTGTAGTGTGTGTTGGTTGGAAGGAGAACAACACAGACATCTGTAGTGTGTGCTGGTTGGAAGGAGAACAACACAGACATCTGTAGTGTGTGCTGGTTGGAAGGAGAACAACACAGACATCTGTAGTGTGTGTTGGTTGGAAGGAGAACAACACAGACATCTGTAGTGTGTGCTGGTTGGAAGGAGAACAACACAGACATCTGTAGTGTATGCTGGTTGGAAGGAGAACAACACAGACATCTGTAGTGTGTGTTGGTTGGAAGGAGAACAACACAGACATCTGTAGTGTGTGCTGGTTGGAAGGAGAACAACACAGACATCTGTAGTGTGTGTTGGTTGGAAGGAGAACAACACAGACATCTGTAGTGTGTGCTGGTTGGAAGGAGAACAACACAGACATCTGTAGTGTGTGTTGGTTGGAAGGAGAACAACACAGACATCTGTAGTGTGTGCTGGTTGGAAGGAGAACAACACAGACATCTGTAGTGTGTGTTGGTTGGAAGGAGAACAACACAGACATCTCTGTACTGGGAGAAACACACAAGATAACAGCAGCTGACAACTGTTTGATTCCCAAAGAGAACGTCTCATCTTGACTGAAATCCATGTGACATGTTGATCATTACTAGTGGATTGAGTCCACACTGCTTGTGGGAATGAACTGTGTAAGGTGTTGACATTTCTGGCCTGGCTGATGGAAAGATTGACCCCCTCAATTAACTTGTGGCCAGAGTGAAGATTATTCATGTGAACAAACTCAAACTTATGGTTAGCTTGGAATGTTATTTAGTCAAGAAGGGTGTTAAATATTGAAACTTGTGGTTAGAACGCACACTACTAAAAAAAACAACAGGTGTTGAAACTTGTGACGGGAATGAGCATTGCTTGAACAAGCTCTGTGTAGACTGTTCTTAGAAGTGGCTGGAGTGAATATTGTGATAAGATTTGTGAACTTTTTTATTTCTTGTGGTGAAACTTGCCATTGCTTAAGGAGGTTCAGCATGAGTCAGATTGTTGAATACTACGAAGACAGATGGTACGCATGACATTGTCACATCAGTTAGATGGAATATTAAATGAATTGTAGTTAAGCGCAAGTTGATAGCTATGGCAGTGCCAGTATGGATTATATTTTTCTTCTGAAGATATTTTAACCATGGCTTTGATACTGTAAGAAATACAGAATGGAATAAATATGTCTATTTCCCAAAGTACAAAGGTCACAAGGAACGTTGGGAGGGGTCGTACATAGAATAGTGTAGACATGAATTCAAAATCATATGCAGTCACAAATACAGTTGGAAATTTATTAGTTGCTGGTGGTACATATCAGGTGTCCCCAAAAAAGTGAACCGCTTTTTGACAAGTATTTTCTCAGTGATAGAGAAACCGAATTCATTGAAAATTTACACACAGTAACCTTCGGGTATCATCAACAAGTCTGCAGAATATCTAAAAGTTCGGATGCAAATTATGCGAGTATTGTGAAATTCAAAACAGCATGTCAGCAAATCCAGTATCAGAGCTGTGCAGTGTGATCTTCATCATGTTCATGCCAGCTGCCAGGTGTTGGCATCTGTCAATCAGTGTCAGTCTAAAAATAGCCTGTCTGGGTGTCACGTCTGTTAATTTTTTTATTGTCATCTGTATACAAAATCAGTTCTGTCCAAAGTTTCAGTTTGGAAGGATCAGCCATGCCTTTGAATGAAAGTGATCAGGTTACCATTGAAAACTGTTTCAAGGAGAAAGGTTGGGGTGGAAGAAGGATCGTAAAGGAATTTCCAGGCAAGGGGTGGAGTCATGTCACTGTAAATAGACTTATCACTAAAATACGCACTACAGGGTCAGTTGCAGGACATATCATAACTAAACCATCACTCCACACAACACATCACACTGAAGGGCAGGGCATATCACTAAACCACCACTCCACACAACACATCACACTGAAGGGCAGGGCATATCACTAAACCATCACTCCACACAACATCACACTGAAGGGCATGTCATCACTAAACCACCACTCCACACAACACATCACACTGAAGGGCAGGGCATATCACTAAACCACCACTCCACACAACACATCACACTGAAGGGCAGGGCATATCACTAAACCATCACTCCACACAACACATCACACTGAAGGGCACGACATATCACTAAACCACCACTCCACACAACACAACACACTGAAGGGCAGGGCATGTCATCACTAAACCATCACTCCACACAACACAACACACTGAAGGGCAGGGCATATCACTAAACCACCACTCCACACAACACAACACACTGAAGGGCAGGGCATGTCATCACTAAACCATCACTCCACACAACACATCACACTGAAGGGCAGGGCATGTCATCACTAAACCACCACTCCACACAACACAACACAATACTATACAATGCAATACAACACAACAACACAGTACAATATAATACAACACACAACACAACACAGTGCAGCATAGCACTGCACAGCACAGTATAGCACAGCACAATATTGCACAGCACAGTACAACACAGCACAGTATAGCACAGCACAGTAAGCACAGCGCAGTATAGCACAGCACAGTATAGTACAGCACAGGACAGTATTGCACAGTATAGTACAGTACAGCATTGCACAGCACAGTATAGCACAGCGCAGTATAGCACAGCACAGGACAGTATTGCACAGTATAGTACAGTACAGCATTGCACAGCACAGTATAGCACAGCACAGTATTGCACAGCACAGTAATGCATAGAACAGTCAGCACAGCACAGTATGGTACAGCACAGCAGAGCACAGTATTGAACAGTACGGTATAGTGCAGCACAGTATAGTACAGCAGTGTTGCACAGCACAGTATTGCACAGCACAGCACAGTGTAGTACAGCGCAATATTGCACAGCACAGTATTGCACAGCACAGTATAGCACAGCATAGTGTTGCACAGCACAGTATAGCACAGTACAGCATAGCACAGCACAATATTGCACAGTATAGCACAGCACAATATTGCACAGTATAGTACAGCACAGTATTGCACAGCACAGTATAGTACAGCACAGTATTGCACAGCACAGTATAGCACAGGACAATATTACACAGCACAGCATAGTATTGCACAGTACAGCACAACACTGCACAGCACAGTACAACACAAAATAGCACAGCAAAGAGCAACACAACACAGCACAAAACAACACAGCACAACACAACACAACACAACACTTTCCTTGACAGCTGTAGGTTTCAGGGGCATGACCATATCGTCACGTCACACTGTGGGTTTCAGGGCATGACCATATCGTCACGTCACACTGTGGGTTTCAGGGGCATGACCATATCATCAATCCACACTGTGGGTTTCAGGGCATGACCATATCGTCACGTCACACTGGGTTTCAGGGGCATGACCATATCATCACGTCACACTGTGGGTTTCAGGGGCATGACCATATCATCAATCCACACTGTGGGTTTCAGGGCATGACCATATCGTCACGTCACACTGTGGGTTTCAGGGGCATGACCATATCATCACGTCACACTGTGGGTTTCAGGGGCATGACCATATCATCAATCCACACTGTGGGTTTCAGGGCATGACCATATCGTCACGTCACACTGTGGGTTTCAGGGCATGACCATATCGTCACATCACACTGTGGGTTTCAGGGCATGACCATATCATCACATCACACTGACTGTGGGTTTCATGGGCATGACCATATCGTCAGGCCACGTCACACTGTGGGTTTCAGGGCATGACCATATCATCACGTCACACTGTGGGTTTCATGGGCATGACCATATCGTCAGGCCACGTCACACTGTGGGTTTCAGGGCATGACCATATCATCAGGCCACGTCACACTGTGGTTTTCAGGGGCATGACCATATCATCACGTCACACTGTGGGTTTCATGGGCATGACCATATCGTCAGGCCACATCACACTGTGGGTTTCAGGGCATGACCATATCATTACGTCACACTGTGGGTTTCAGGGCATGACCATATCATCAGGCCATGTCACACTGTGGGTTTGATGGGCATGACCATATCATCAGGCCAAGTCACACTGTGGGTTTCAGGGGCATGACCATATCATCACATCACACTGTGGGTTTCAGGGCATGACCATATTGTCACATCACACTGTGGGTTTCAGGGGCATGACCATATCATCACGTCACACTGTGGGTTTCAGGGGCATGACCATATCGTCACATCACACTGTGGGTTTCAGGGCATGACCATATTGTCACATCACACTGTGGGTTTCAGGGGCATGACCATATCATCACGTCACACTGTGGGTTTCAGGGGCATGACCATATCGTCACATCACTGTGGGTTTCAGGGCATGACCATATCGTCACATCACACTGTGGGTTTCAGGGGCATAACCATATCATCACGTCACACTGTGGGTTTCATGGGCATGACCATATCATCACGTCACACTGAGTTTCAGGGGCATGACCATATCGTCAGGCCACGTCACACTGTGGGTTTCAGGGGCATGACCATATCATCACGTCACACTGGGTTTCAGGGCATGACCATATCGTCACGTCACACTGGGTTTCAGGGCATGACCATATCGTCACGTCACACTGGGTTTCATGGGCATGACCATATCGTCACGTCACACTGTGGGTTTCAGGGCATGACCATATCGTCACGTCACACTGTGGGTTTCAGGGGCATGACCATATCGTCAGGCCACGTCACACTGTGGGTTTCAGGGGCATGACCATATCATCAGGCCACGTCACACTGTGGGTTTCAGGGGCATGACCATATCATCAGGCCACATCACACTGTGGGTTTCAGGGGCATGACCATATCATCAGGCCACGTCACACTGTGGGTTTCAGGGGCATGACCATATCATCAGGCCACATCACACTGTGGGTTTCAGGGGCATGACCATATCATCAGGCCACGTCACACTGTGGGTTTCAGGGGCATGACCATATCATCAGGCCACGTCACACTGTGGGTTTCAGGGGCATGACCATATCATCAGGCCACACTGTGGGTTTCATGGGCATGACCATATCATCACGTCACACTGTGGGTTTCAGGGGCATGACTATATCAGGCCACGTCACACTGTGGGTTTCAGGGGCATGACCATATCATCACGTCACACTGTGGGTTTCAGGGGCATGACCATATCATCAGGCCACGTCACACTGTGGGTTTTAGGGGCATGACCATATCATCAGGCCACGTCACACTGTGGGTTTCAGGGGCATGACCATATCATCACGTCACACTGTGGGTTTCATGGGCATGACCATATCGTCAGGCCACATCACACTGTGGGTTTCAGGGGCATGACCATATCGTCAGGCCACGTCACGCTGAAGAAGGACACACAGAACCTGATCGGCATCAGCATTGGTGGGGGAGCACCGCTGTGCCCCTGTCTCTACGTGGTTCAAGTCTTCGACAACACGCCGGCTGCCAAGGATGGGAGTCTGGCAGCTGGGGACGAGGTGGTGGGGGTCAACGGTCAGTCAGTCAAAGGTCGCACCAAGGTGGAGGTGGCCAGGCTGATCCAGTCGGTAAAGGTAAGAGGGGGAGGGGGGGTCATGTGTGGGTGTGTGTGTTGGTGTGTGGACGTGTCTTACTTGATTGCTTATTACATCAGGTGTATAGATCAGCATCAGAAGTGTTCACCTGTCCTGATAATGTGATTACTAATTACTTCATGTGTATATATCAACATCAGAAGTGTTCACCTGTCCTGATGATTGCTAATTACCTCAGGTGTATAGATCAACATAGACGTGTTCACTTGTCCTGATGATTGCTAATTACCCCAGGTGTATAGATCAGCATAGACGTGTTCACTTGTCCTGATGATTGCTAATTACCTCAGGTGTATAGATCAACAAGGAAGTGTTCACCTGTCCTGATGATTACTAATTACCTTAGGTGTATAGATCAACATCAGAAGTGTTCACCTGTCCTGATGATTGCTAATTACCTCATGTGTATAGATCAACAAGGAAGTGTTCACCTGTCCTGATGATTGCTAATTACCTCAGGTGTATAGATCAACATAGACGTGTTCACTTGTCCTGATTACTAATTACCTCAGGTGTATAGATCAACATAGACGTGTTCACTTGTCCCGATTACTAATTACCTCAGGTGTATAGATCAACATAGACGTGTTCACTTATCCTGATTACTAATTACCTCAGGTGCATAGATCAACATCAGAAGTGTTCACCTGTCCTGATGATTGCTAATTACCTCAGGTGTATAGATCAGCAAGGAAGTGTTCACCTGTCCTGATGATTACTAATTACCTCAGGTGTATAGATCAGCAAGGAAGTGTTCACCTGTCCTGATGATTGCTAATTACCTCAGGTGCATAGATCAACATCAGAAGTGTTCACCTGTCCTGATGATTGCTAATTACCTCAGGTGTATAGATCAGCAAGGAAGTGTTCACCTGTCCTGATGATTGCTAATTACCTCAGGTGCATAGATCAACATCAGAAGTGTTCACCTGTCCTGATGATTGCTAATTACCTCAGGTGTATAGATCAGCAAGGAAGTGTTCACCTGTCCTGATGATTGCTAATTACCTCAGGTGTATAGATCAGCAAGGAAGTGTTCACCTGTCCTGATGATTGCTAATTACCTCAGGTGCATAGATCAACATCAGAAGTGTTCACCTGTCCTGATGATTGCTAATTACCTCAGGTGTATAGATCAGCAAGGAAGTGTTCACCTGTCCTGATTATTACTAATTACCTCAGGTGTATAGATCAACATCAGAAGTGTTCACCTGTCCTGATGATTGCTAATTACCTCAGGTGTATAGATCAGCAAGGAAGTGTTCACCTGTCCTGATGATTGCTAATTACCTCAGGTGTATAGATCAACATCAGAAGTGTTCACCTGTCCTGATGATTGCTAATTACCTCAGGTGTATAGATCAGCAAGGAAGTGTTCACCTGTCCTGATGATTGCTAATTACCTCAGGTGCATAGATCAACATCAGAAGTGTTCACCTGTCCTGATGATTGCTAATTACCTCAGGTGTATAGATAAACAAGGAAATGTTCACTTATCCTGATTACTAATTACCTCATGTGTATAGATCAGCAAGGAAGTGTTCACCTGTCCTGATGATTGCTAATTACCTCATGTATATAGATCAACAAGGAGGTGTTCACCTGTCCTGATGATTACTAATTACCTTAGGTGTATAGATCAACATCAGAAGTGTTCACCTGTCCTGATGATTGCTAATTACCTCATGTATATAGATCAACAAGGAAGTGTTCACCTGTCCTGATGATTACTAATTACCTTAGGTGTATAGATCAACATCAGAAGTGTTCACCTGTCCTGATTATTACTAATTACCTCAGGTGTATAGATCAACATCAGAAGTGTTCACCTGTCCTGATGACTGCTAATTACCTCAGGCGTATAGATCAACATCAGAAGTGTTCACCTGTCCTGATGATTACTAATTACCTCAGGTGTATAGATCAACATCAGAAGTGTTCACCTGTCCTGATGATTACTAATTACCTCAGGTGCATAGATCAACATCAGAAGTGTTCACCTGTCCTGATGACTGCTAATTACCTCAGGTGTATAGATCAGCAAGGAAGTGTTCACCTGTCCTGATGATTACTAATTACCTCAGGTGTATAGATCAACAAGGAAGTGTTCACCTGTCCTGATTATTACTAATTACCTCAGGTGTATAGATCAACATCAGAAGTGTTCACCTGTCCTGATGATTGCTAATTACCTCAGGTGTATAGATCAACAAGGAAGTGTTCACCTGTCCTGATGATTGCTAATTACCTCAGATGTATAGATCAACAAGGAAGTGTTCACCTGTCCTGATGATTGCTAATTACCTCAGGTGTATAGATCAACATCAGAAGTGTTCACCTGTCCTGATGATTGCTAATTACCTCAGGTGTATAGATCAACAAGGAAGTGTTCACCTGTCCTGATGACTTGATTGCAGCAAGAAGTGACCATCAACTACAACAAACTGCATGCTGACCCCAAGCAAGGCAAAACTTTGGACATTGGTCAGTTTCAGAGATCTGTCAGTCTGCTTGTTTTCCTGTCTGTCTGTCTGTCAAAGAGACTGCATTCTGAGTGTATGGTATGTTTATGATAAATTGACATGCCAGTAGTGGAGTGATGGCCTAGAAGTAACGTGTCCGCCTATGAAGTGAGAAAATCTGAGCGCGCTGGCTCGAAACATGATGATATTTTCTCCCCCTCCACTAGACCTTGAGTGGTGGTCTGGACACTGGTCATTCAGATGAGACGATAAACCGAGGTCCCGTGTGCAGCATGCACTTAGCGCATGTAAAAGAACCCACGGCAACAAAAGGGTTGTTCCTGGCAAAAATCCAGTTCAGTAGGAAAAACAAATTGCACGCAGAAAAAAAAAAAGGGTGGCACTGTAGTGTAGTGACATTCTCTCCCTGGGGAGAGGAGCCCGATTTTCACACAGGGAAATCTGTTGTGATAAAAAGAAATAAA
>NC_134893.1:402896-435616 GCF_041734735.1 Babylonia areolata
GGTGTTCACTGTGTGCAGACAGCTAAAGTTCACCTGTATTGACTGATGGTGTTCACTGTGTGCAGACGGCTAAAGTCCACGTGTATTGACTGATGGTGTTCACTGTGTGCAGACGGCTAAAGTCCACCTGTATTGACTGATGGTGTTCACTGTGTGGCTAAAGTCCACCTGTATTGACTGAAGGTATTCACTGTGTGGCTAAAGTCCACCTGTATTGACTGATGGTGTTCACTGTGTAGCTAAAGTCCACCTGTATTGACTGAAGGTGTTCACTGTGTGCAGACGGCTAAAGTCCACCTGTATTGACTGAAGGTGTTCACTCTGTGCAGACGGCTAACGGTTTAAGTCCACCTGTATTGACTGAAGGTGTTCACTGTGTGCAGACGGCTAAAGTCCACCTGTATTGACTGATGGTGTTCACTGTGTGGCTAAAGTCCACCTGTATTGACTGATGGTGTTCACTGTGTGCAGACGGCTAAAGTCCACCTGTATTGACTGAAGGTGTTCACTGTGTGCAGACAGCTAAAGTCCACCTGTATTGACTCAAGGTGTTGACTGTGTGCAGACAGCTATAGTCCACCAGTATTGACTGATGGTGTTCACTGTGTGCAGACGGCTAAAGTCCACCTGTATTGACTGAAGGTGTTCACTGTGTGGCTAAAGTCCACCTGTATTGACTGAAGGTGTTCACTGTGTGGCTAAAGTCCACCTGTATTGACTGATGGTGTTCACTGTGTGCAGACGGCTAAAGTCCACCTGTATTGACTGAAGGTGTTCACTGTGTGCAGACTGCTAAAGTCCACCTGTATTGACTGATGGTGTTCACTGTGTGCAGACTGCTAAAGTCCACCTGTATTGACTGAAGGTGTTCACTGTGTGCAGACAGCTAAAGTCCACCTGTATTGACTGATGGTGTTCACTGTGTGCAGACAGCTAAAGTCCACCTGTATTGACTGAAGGTGTTCACTGTGTGCAGACAGCTAAAGTCCACCTGTATTGACTGATGGTGTTCACTGTGTGGTTAAAGTCCACCTGTATTGACTGATGGTGTTCACTGTGTGGTTAAAGTCCACCTGTATTGACTGATGGTGTTCACTGTGTGGCTAAAGTCCACCTGTATTGACTGAAGGTGTTCACTGTGTGGCTAAAGTCCACCTGTATTGACTGATGGTGTTCACTGTGTGGCTAAAGTCCACCTGTATTGACTGAAGGTGTTCACTGTGTGCAGACGGCTAAAGTCCACATGTATTGACTGAAGGTGTTCACTGTGTGCAGACAGCTTAAGTCCACCTGTATTGACTGATGGTGTTCACTGTGTAGCTAAAGTCCACCTGTATTGACTGATGGTGTTCACTGTGTGCAGACGGCTAAAGTCCACATGTATTGACTGAAGGTGTTCACTGTGTGCAGACTGCTAAAGTCCACCTGTATTGACTGAAGGTGTTCACTGTGTGGCTAAAGTCCACCTGTATTGACTGAAGGTATTCACTGTGTGGCTAAAGTCCACCTGTATTGACTGATGGTGTTCACTGTGTAGCTAAAGTCCACCTGTATTGACTGAAGGTGTTCACTGTGTGCAGACGGCTAAAGTCCACCTGTATTGACTGAAGGTGTTCACTCTGTGCAGACGGCTAACGGTTTAAGTCCACCTGTATTGACTGATGGTGTTCACTGTGTGCAGACGGCTAAAGTCCACCTGTATTGACTGATGGTGTTCACTGTGTGGCTAAAGTCCACCTGTATTGACTGATGGTGTTCACTGTGTGGCTAAAGTCCACCTGTATTGACTGAAGGTGTTCACTGTGTGCAGACAGCTAAAGTCCACCTGTATTGACTCAAGGTGTTGACTGTGTGCAGACAGCTATAGTCCACCAGTATTGACTGATGGTGTTCACTGTGTGCAGACGGCTAAAGTCCACATGTATTGACTGAAGGTGTTCACTGTGTGGCTAAAGTCCACCTGTATTGACTGAAGGTGTTCACTGTGTGGCTAAAGTCCACCTGTATTGACTGATGGTGTTCACTGTGTGCAGACGGCTAAAGTCCACCTGTATTGACTGAAGGTGTTCACTGTGTGCAGACTGCTAAAGTCCACCTGTATTGACTGATGGTGTTCACTGTGTGCAGACTGCTAAAGTCCACCTGTATTGACTGAAGGTGTTCACTGTGTGCAGACAGCTAAAGTCCACCTGTATTGACTGATGGTGTTCACTGTGTGCAGACAGCTAAAGTCCACCTGTATTGACTGAAGGTGTTCACTGTGTGCAGACAGCTAAAGTCCACCTGTATTGACTGATGGTGTTCACTGTGTGGTTAAAGTCCACCTGTATTGACTGATGGTGTTCACTGTGTGGTTAAAGTCCACCTGTATTGACTGATGGTGTTCACTGTGTGGCTAAAGTCCACCTGTATTGACTGAAGGTGTTCACTGTGTGGCTAAAGTCCACCTGTATTGACTGATGGTGTTCACTGTGTGGCTAAAGTCCACCTGTATTGACTGAAGGTGTTCACTGTGTGCAGACGGCTAAAGTCCACATGTATTGACTGAAGGTGTTCACTGTGTGCAGACAGCTTAAGTCCACCTGTATTGACTGATGGTGTTCACTGTGTAGCTAAAGTCCACCTGTATTGACTGATGGTGTTCACTGTGTGCAGACGGCTAAAGTCCACATGTATTGACTGAAGGTGTTCACTGTGTGCAGACTGCTAAAGTCCACCTGTATTGACTGAAGGTGTTCACTGTGTGCAGACGGCTAAAGTCCACCTGTATTGACTGATGGTGTTCACTGTGTGCAGACTGCTAAAGTCCACATGTATTGACTGAAGGTGTTCACTGTGTGCAGACGGCTAAAGTCCACATGTATTGACTGAAGGTGTTCGCTGTGTGCAGACAGCTTAAGTCCACCTGTATTTACTGAAGGTGTTCACTGTGTGCAGACAGCTTAAGTCCACCTGTATTTACTGAAGGTGTTCACTGTGTGCAGACAGCTTAAGTCCACCTGTATTGACTGAAGGTGTTCGCTGTGTGCAGACAGCTTAAGTCCACCTGTATTTACTGAAGGTGTTCACTGTGTGCAGACAGCTTAAGTCCACCTGTATTTACTGAAGGTGTTCACTGTGTGCAGATGGGCTGCTGAAGAAACTAGAGGAGATGGAGAAGACGGCCAGAATGTACAACGGTCTGATTGCCCACACCAAGAAGCTGCTGAAAACTGTGTTTGAACTGTCACAGTCCCACAAATGTGAGCTGTTTGCCTTCTTGACACATCAGTATAATCATTCCAGCTGACATTGTTTGAACTGTCACAGTCCCACAAATGTGAGCTGTTTGCCTTCTTGACACATCAGTATAATCATTCCAGCTGACATTGTTTGAACTGTCACAGTCCCACAAATGTCAGCTGTTTGTCTTCTTGACACATCAGTATAATCAATTTTAGCAAACTGTTTGAACTGTAGCAGTCCCACAAATGTCAGCTGTTTGTCTTCTTGACACATCAGTATAATCAATTTTAGCAAACTGTTTGAACTGTAGCAGTCCCACAAATGTCAGCTGTTTGTCTTCTTGACACATCAGTATAATCAATTTTAGCAAACTGTTTGAACTGTAGCAGTCCCACAAATGTCAGCTGTTTGTCTTCTTGACACATCAGTATAATCAATTTTAGCAAACTGTTTGAACTGTAGCAGTCCCACAAATGTCAGCTGTTTGTCTTCTTGACACATCAATATAATCAATTTTAGCAAACTGTTTGAACTGTAGCAGTCCCACAAATGGGAGCTGTTGGCTTTCTTGACACAGTATTTCAGCCTGTTTTCTGAACTGGTACACCTGTTTGCTATCTAGATAGAAAGCCTGTAATGGGCACACTGACATAAAGAACATATGTGTGTGTGTGTGTGTGTCTGTGCATATGTGTGTGTGAGTGACACACACATTTGTGTGCATGCCTACAAATGTGTGAAAATTCTTTATACAAATGCTGACTTGTTGGTTTCAACCTACACATAAAACAGCCATGTACTCCATGTTGGTTTCAACCTACACATAAAACAGCCATGTACTCCATGTTGGTTTCAACCTACACATAAAACAGCCATGTACTCCATGTTGGTTTCAACCTACATACACATAAAACAGCCATGTACTCCATGTTGGTTTCAACCTACATACACATAAAACAGCCATGTACTCCATGTTGGTTTCAATCTACATACACATAAAACAGCCATGTATTCCATGTTGGTTTCAATCTACATACACATAAAACAGCCATGTACTCCATGTTGGTTTCAACCTATATACACATAAAACAGCCATGTACTCCATGTTGGTTTCAACCTATATACACATAAAACAGCCATGTACTCCATGTTGGTTTCAATCTACATACACATAAAACAGCCATGTACTCCATGTTGGTTTCAACCTACACATAAAACAGCCATGTACTCCATGTTGGTTTCAACCTACACATAAAACAGCCATGTACTCCATGTTGGTTTGAACCTACACATAAAACAGCCATGTACTCCATGTTGGTTTTAACCTACACATAAAACAGCCATGTACTCCATGTTGGTTTCAATCTACATACACATAAAACAGCCATGTACTCCATGTTGGTTTTAACCTACACATAAAACAGCCATGTACTCCATGTTGGTTTCAACCTACATACACATAAAACAGCCATGTACTCCATGTTGGTTTTAACCTACACATAAAACAGCCATGTACTCCATGTTGGTTTTAACCTACACATAAAACAGCCATGTACTCCATGTTGGTTTCAACCTACACATGGTGGTGTGTCCATCGAGATCGATGATGACCATCGTTGTCATCCAGCTGGGGGATGGGGGGAGGGTGGTGGTGGGGTGGGGGGGAGGATGCTCATGAATCTATCTGTGAATGCGCAGATGGCTGAACAGTCCAATCTGCGCACGAAATGTTCGCTGACAGTTGGGGCAGACAAAGACAGGCATATCATTGTCAGGGAGCTTGTTTGCCCGTGACTTTCTGTCGTGCCTCTTCTGAACAGCTGCTGCAGTCCTGTTGGCCTCGCACAACTTGGCGCCTTTGTGCACAGCAGCGCGCCATTTGTCACGGTCCACTGCAGATTCCTCCCAGGAGTCAGGGTTGATATCAAACGCTTTAAGAGAGACTTTCAGAGTATCTCTGAAGCGCTTCTTCTGACCTCCATGTGATCTCTTCCCTTGTTGCAGCTTGCCATAGAAGAGCCTTTTGGGCAGCCGATGGTCTGGCATGCGCGCCACGTGTCCAGCCCAGCGAAGCTGGGACTGCATCAGGATGGTGAAGATGCTGGGAAGGGTGGCTTTTGCGAGCACCTCTGTGTCTGGGGTCCTGTCTTGCCACTTGATGTTCAGTAGCTTCCTGAGGCATGTTGTGTGGAAGTGGTTCAGCTTCTTGGCATGTCGTTGGTACACTGTCCAAGTTTCGCAGGCGTACAGTAGTGTGGGGAGAACTACTGCTCTGTAGACCTTTAGCTTGGTCTCAAGACTAATGCCTCTTCTGTTCCAGACATTTGCACTGAGTCTGCCAAAAGTTGCGCTTGCTCTTGCAATCCTGACGTTCACTTCATCGTCGATGGTCGCATTTCGTGACAGTGTGCTGCCAAGGTATGTGAACCGCTCCACCGCACTGAGTCTCTGACCGTTGAGTGTGATGTTGGGCTCAACGTAGGGTTTCCCTGGGGCTGGCTGATGGAGAACTTCAGTTTTCCTCGTGCTGATGGTAAGGCCGAAGTTCCTGCTGGCAGTGGCAAATTTGTCCACGCTGAGTTTCATGTCAGCTTCAGATCCAGCGTTGAGGGCACAATCATCAGCAAACAAAAAGTCTCTGATGATGTCTGTCATGACCTTCGTTTTTGCTTTAAGTCTTCTGAGGTTAAACAACTTGCCATCTGTTCGGTACTTTAGGCCAATTCCAACATCGCCATCTCTGAAGGCATCATTAAGCATTGCAGAGAACATGAGGCTGAACAGCGTTGGAGCCAGGACGCAGCCTTGCTTGACACCATTTGTGACAGCAAAAGGAGCAGATGTTTCGCCATTGTCCTGGACTCGAGCCTGCATGCCTTCATGGAATTGGCTGACCAAGGAAATAAATTTCCGAGGGCATCCGTACTTGGCCATGATCTTCCACAGTCCCTCTCTACTCACGGTGTCGAAGGCCTTTGTGAGGTCGACATAGGTGGAGAACAGATCAGCATTTTGCTCCTGACATTTCTCTTGCAGCTGCCTTGCAGCAAACACCATGTCGGTGGTTCCGCGCTCTTTCCGGAATCCACATTGGCTCTCAGGCAAATGACCTTGGTCAAGGTGTGCTGTGAGGCGGTTTAGTAGGATCCTGGCAAGTATCTTGCCTGCGATGGAGAGCAAGGAAATGCCCCGATGGTTATCACAGGCTTGCCGGTTCCCCTTTCGCTTGTACAAGTGAATGATAGATGCATCTTTGAAATCCTGGGGGATCGTCTCTTCTTTCCACATGAGTGAGTACAGCTGATGGAGCTTCTCAGTCAGCACAGCGCCTCCATCCTTGTAGACCTCTGCTGGTATGGAGTCTGAGCCAGGTGCTTTGCCACTGGATAGCAGACGGATTGCTTTCTGGGTCTCAAGAAGTGTTGGCGGATCATCCAGTGCTTCGTTGATTGGGACTTGTGGGAGACGGTCTATGGCTTCATCATTTATTGAGGAAGGGCGATTTAAGACACTGTTGAAGTGCTCAGCCCAGCGTTCGAGAATTTTCTCCTTCTCGGTGATCAAGGTATTCCCATCTGCACTGAGGAGGGGGGATGATCCTGAGGATGTGGGGCCGTAGACTTCTTTTAAGGCATCATAGAACCTCTTCATATCGTGCCTGTCAGCATATCCCTGGATCTCATCAGCTTTGTCACTCAGCCACTTATCCTGCATCTGGCGTAATTTTTGCTGAACAGTCCTGCGGATGGCATCATACACATCCTTTTTTGATGTGGACTTTGGGTTGCTCAGGTAGGCTTGATGCAGACGGCGTTTCTCATCCAGAAGCTGTTTGATTTCATCACAGTTTTCATCAAACCAGTCTTTGTGCTTTCTAGTCATGGGTCCCAGGGTCTCTGAAGCTGTACTATAGATCAGCTCACGCAGGGTCCTCCAGTCAGACTCCACATTCTGGTTGTCCAGAGAGGCAGATTCCAGACGATCTTCCAGCAGCTCCACAAAGGACTGTTTGATGGTGATGTTATTCAGCTTAGCGATGTTGAGCCGTTTTGGAGCCTTCTGGCCTTGGGGGTGTCTCTTGGGCTGGATTCGAATATTCAGCTTCGAGACTACAAGGCGATGGTCTGTCCAACACTCGGCGCCGCACATGGTCTTTGTTACACGTACATCTTGCCTATCCCTTTTCCTGACGATGACATAATCGATGAGATGCCAGTGCTTTGAGCGAGGGTGCATCCATGACGTCCTGTTACAGGTAGGGAGGCAGAAAACTGTTGGTTATCAGCAATTCGTGCTCTGCACAAGTCTGAAGCAAAAGCAATCCATTTGGGTTGCAGTGGCCCACACCGTGCTTTCCAATCACTCCATCCCAGGAGATGTAGTCAGAGCCAACTCTAGCATTGAAGTCCCCAAGAATGATGAGCTTGTCTGCTTTAGGGATAGCAGCAATGACAGAGTGAAGGTCCTCGTAGAACTTCGCCTTCACTTCATCCGGGTTGGTCATGGTTGGGGCGTAGGCACTGACAATGGTGAGGTGCTTCTGGCCAGATGCCAGTGGGAGTTTCATGGTCATAAGCCTATCGTTGACTCCCTTTGGGATTCCAGCTAGCTTGCTGACAAGTGCTGTTTTTACTGCAAAACCAACGCCAGCCTCACGTCGCTCTTCGCTTCCTCGTCCACTCCAGAAGAAGGTGTAACCAGATCCCCGTTCACAGAGCTCGCCTTCGCCTGCAAGCCGAGTCTCACTCAAGGCTGCGATGTCAATGTTATATCTGGCGAGTTCGGATGCAACTAGTGCCGTTCTCCTTTGGGGTCTGTCCACGTTATCTCTGTCCAGGAGAGTCCTTATGTTCCAAGCACCAATGGTGAGAGGAACGATCCTTGTTTTTTTCTTTTCTTTCTTTTTGTTTCGACCGCTGATGTAGGGTCCCCGCCAGCCGCAGTATGCTGGCCAGGGTGATATGGAGCAGGCAATTTTTAGGGCACCTTTTCTAGCCCCTTCCTCATGCCAGGGAGGTGAGCAGTGCATTCCTAAAGTGGGCTGCTCAGACGCTCAGACGGCTGCCGAGCTCCATCGCTGCTCCTGTCGACGAAGAACGACCCTATGGCCTGAGCCGCCTGCGTGCAGGTCTGCGGCTGCGACTGCCAGTGTACCCACACCTGTCGTTTCGTCGCTCGCCTGTCGCCACAGGACTTGGGGGTGATGAAAGATGAAAGGTCATTTTGGATGACTGATGACTTGCGCGATGAGTTTGTTTAAAGTGAAGAGGAGTTGCGCAACGGCGACCTCACTCTCTCGTCCGGGTCCACCAATTTCCAGTGGCAAGACTAAGTCGAGACGACTGGAGGATGAGCACGGATGCAGTGGATGACCAAGATATCCTTTCGGCGTCTCATCTTGCTCTCTGCACTCCACAGTGCGTTGCTGTAACCGCCTTCCTCTCCGTTGAACCGATAGGTTTCTTCCGCAGATTCTGCCGGATCCAGACTTCGCATGCATGGGTAGACACACCCCGGGGGCCAACTGCGTGTGGCATGCACACAGTACAGTGGAGCTAGATGGCCGTCGTGGCTCTCCTGAGCCGACGCCCTTTTATGGATCTCCATAAGGGTGTCTAGCCACCCGCCTCACCAGTCCCGGAAGGGAGCAGTGAGAGTGCCGGTTTAGTCGCCGGCAACCCGACCCTGAACAGGTTGTACTGGATTACAGGTTACCAGTAGCAGATCTAATGACCTGACCTGACCTGTAAAGGTCCACATAAAACAGCCATGTACTCCATATTGGTTTCAACCTACACATAAAACAGCCATGTACTCCATGTTGGTTTCACATAAAACAGCCATGTACTCCATGTTGGTTTCAACCTACATACACATAAAACAGCCATGTACTCCATGTTGGTTTCAACCTACACATAAAACAGCCATGTACTCCATGTTGGTTTCAACCTACACATAAAACAGCCATGTACTCCATGTTGGTTTCAACCTACACATAAAACAGCCATGTACTCCATGTTGGTTTCAACATACACATAAAACAGCCATGTACTCCATGTTGGTTTCAACCTACACATAAAACAGCCATGTACTCCATGTTGGTTTCAACATACACATAAAACAGCCATGTACTCCATGTTGGTTTCAACCTACACATAAAACAGCCATGTACTCCATGTTGGTTTCAACCTACACATAAAACAGCCATGTACTCCTAAACAGCAGAGCAGCAGTCAGCTGGCAGCTTGCATTGTGCTGAGGCATGTGATCAGTTGTTTTCATCCGACTCACTTCGGCAGCTGGTGACTGTTACACATATGTGATACAGTGTGTCACACTTATCCTCAGATAGATTAAACACACTGTGTCACTCTTTATCCTGCTATAGATTAAACACACTGTGTCACTCTTTATCCTACCATAGATTAAACACACTGTGTCACACTTCATCCTGCCATAGATTAAACACACTGTCTCACTCTTTATCCTGCCATAGATTAAACACACTGTGTCACTCTTTATCCTGCCATAGATTAAACACACTCTGTCACACTTCATCCTGCAATAGATTAAACACACTGTGTCACACTCTATCCTGCCATAGATTAAACACACTGTGTCACTCTTTATCCTGCCATAGATTAAATACACCGTGTCACACTTCATCCTGCCATAGATTAAGCACACTCTGTCACACATCATCCTGCCATAGATTAAACACAATCTGTCACACTTCATCCTGCAATAGATTAAACACAATCTGTCACACTTCATCCTGCCATAGATTAAACACACTGTGTCACACTTCATCCTGCTATAGACTAAACACACTGTGTCACTCTTTATCCTGCCATAGATTAAACACACTGTGTCACACTCTATCCTCCCATAGATTAAACACACTGTGTCACTCTTTATCCTGCCATAGATTAAACACACTGTGTCACACTTTATCCTGCCATAGATTAAACACACTGTGTCACTCTTTATCCTGCCATAGATTAAACACACTGTGTCACACTCTATCCTGCTATAGATTAAACACACTGTGTCACACTTCATCCTGCCATAGATTAAACACACTGTGTCACTCTATCCTGCCATAGATTAAACACACTGTGTCACTCTTTATCCTGCCATAGATTAAACACACTGTGTCACTCTTTATCCTGCCATAGATTAAGCACACTCTGTCACACTTCATCCTGCCATAGATTAAACACACTGTGTCACACTCTATCCTGCCATAGATTAAACACACTGGGTCACACTCTATCCTGCCATAGATTAAACACACTGTGTCACTCTTCATCCTCCCATAGATTAAACACACTGTGTCACACTTCATCCTGCCATAGATTAAACACACTGTGTCACACTTCATCCTCCCATAGATTAAACACACTGTGTCACTCTTTATCCTGCCATAGATTAAACACACTGTGTCACTCTTTATCCTGCCATAGATTAAACACACTGTGTCACTCTTCATCCTGCCATAGATTAAACACACTGTGTCACACTTCATCCTGCCATAGATTAAACACACTGTGTCACTCTTTATCCTGCCATAGATTAAACACACTGTGTCACACTTTATCCTGCCATAGATTAAACACACTGTGTCACTCTTTATCCTGCCATAGATTAAGCACACTCTGTCACACATCATCCTGCCATAGATTAAACACACTGTGTCACACTTCATCCTGCAATAGATTAAACACACTGTGTCACACTCTATCCTGCCATAGATTAAACACACTGTGTCACTCTTTATCCTGCCATAGATTAAGCACACTCTGTCACACTTCATCCTGCCATAGATTAAACACACTGTGTCACACTTCATCCTGCAATAGATTAAACACACTGTGTCACACTCTATCCTGCCATAGATTAAACACACTGTGTCACTCTTTATCCTGCCATAGATTAAATACACCGTGTCACACTTCATCCTGCCATAGATTAAGCACACTCTGTCACACATCATCCTGCCATAGATTAAACACAATCTGTCACACTTCATCCTGCAATAGATTAAACACAATCTGTCACACTTCATCCTGCCATAGATTAAACACACTGTGTCACACTTCATCCTGCTATAGACTAAACACACTGTGTCACTCTTTATCCTGCCATAGATTAAACACACTGTGTCACACTCTATCCTCCCATAGATTAAACACACTGTGTCACTCTTTATCCTGCCATAGATTAAACACACTGTGTCACACTTTATCCTGCCATAGATTAAACACACTGTGTCACTCTTTATCCTGCCATAGATTAAACACACTGTGTCACACTCTATCCTGCTATAGATTAAACACACTGTGTCACACTTCATCCTGCCATAGATTAAACACACTGTGTCACTCTATCCTGCCATAGATTAAACACACTGTGTCACTCTTTATCCTGCCATAGATTAAACACACTGTGTCACACTTCATCCTCCCATAGATTAAACACACTGTGTCACTCTTTATCCTGCCATAGATTAAACACACTGGGTCACACTCTATCCTGCCATAGATTAAACACACTGTGTCACTCTTCATCCTCCCATAGATTAAACACACTGTCTCACTCTTTATCCTGCCATAGATTAAACACACTGTGTCACACTTCATCCTGCCATAGATTAAACACACTGTGTCACACTTCATCCTGCCATAGATTAAACACACTGTGTCACTCTTTATCCTGCCATAGATTAAACACACTGTGTCACACTTCATCCTGCCATAGATTAAACACACTGTGTCACTCTTTATCCTGCCATAGATTAAACACACTGTGTCACACTCTATCCTGCCATAGATTAAATACACCGTGTCACACTTCATCCTGCCATAGATTAAACACACTGTGTCACACTTCATCCTGCCATAGATTAAATACACCGTGTCACACTTCATCCTGCCATAGATTAAACACACTGTGTCACTCTTTATCCTGCTATAGATTAAACACACTGTGTCACACTTCATCCTGCTATAGATTAAATACACTCTGTCACACTTCATCCTGCCATAGATTAAATACACTGTGTCACACTTCATCCTGCCATAGATTAAATACACTCTGTCACACTTCATCCTGCCATAGATTAAATACACTGTGTCACACTTCATCCTGCCATAGATTAAATACACCGTGTCACACTTCATCCTGCTATTGATTAAACACACTGTGTCACTCTTTATCCTGCTATTGATTAAACACACTGTGTCACACTTCATCCTGCCATAGATTAAACACACTGTGTCACTCTTTATCCTGCCTAGATTAAACACACTGTTTCACTCTTTATCTTGCCATAGATTAAACACACTGTGTCACACTTCATCCTCCCATAGATTAAACACACTGTGTCACACTTCATCCTGCAATAGATTAAACACATTGTGTCACTCTTTATCCTGCCATAGATTAAACACACTGTGTCACTCTTTATCCTGCCATAGATTAAACACATTGTGTCACTCTTTATCCTGCCATAGATTAAACACACTGTGTCACACTTCATCCTCCCATAGATTAAACACACTGTGTCACTCTTTATCCTGCCATAGATTAAACACACTGTGTCATAGATTAAACACACTGTGTCACTCTTTATCCTGCCATAGATTAAACACACTGTGTCACACTTCATCCTCCCATAGATTAAACACACTGTGTCACTCTTTATCCTGCCATAGATTAAACACATTGTGTCACTCTTTATCCTGCCATAGTCATGAATTGTCACTCAATGCTCAATGCTGTATTGACGTGCAACGTACATCATGATATGACGTTCTCGGTTTATAGCTTCACATTGAAGAAAACACAGTCTGCTAACCATTAAATTAGCTCCCCTGGGGGCTCTTTCTCTCCTGAGTACCATAAGTTAAAAATATTCAGCACATTATTGTATTTATGGCGAAAGGTTTTCAAGTTTGTACGAAGCTCAAGTTGTGTTTGCAAAGCCATGGCTGCACACAGACAAACCCCAACACTTGAACAAGTATTGGAAGAAATATTTCAAGATGGAAATAGTAGAGATGAAGATTTTGGACGGAACTGCGTGAAGATGATGCCGATGACCACGATTTTGACATGGAGTGGGGTGGGAGGGTGGTTGCACGACGAAACTGAAGAAGTTCAGCTGATTCAAGATGCAGGTGGGTGTTCATGAGGTTTGTCAGTTTATTATGTTTCTCTTTGTTGTAACAATGAATATAACTGCATTGTGTGTTTTTTGAATGTGTTAGACGTTGTCAGTAGCTTCATCAGTCACTGATCAGTGTGTGTGTGAGAGAAAGTCACTGTGTACTGTGTGTGACTGACACTGTGCGAGGAGGCGTGGCTCACTGGCTGGCTGGCTGGCTCATTGTTGACGTCAGCGTGTGTGTTGGTTTCCCTTTCTGTATATAGTATTTGTTCCTGAGTGTGTATTGGTTTGTTGTTGTGTTTATGAGTGTGTGTGTGTGTATGTGTGTGTGTGTGTGTATGCGTGAGGTGGGGGGAGGGGGAGGAGGAGATGATGTTTACAAAACTGAAATCAGAAAATGATATATACAGTATTGTATGCCTAAATTACTTTGTAAATGCAACACTTGTAGAAAAGTGTGTGTGTGTGTGTGTGTGTGTGTGTGTGTGTGTGTGTTGTCATTTTGTTTGTATGAGAAAGAGAATGAAGGGGGTGTTACATACCATTAACTATTTTCAGTATGTGTGTGTTGGAGGGTGGGGGGGTGGAGGTATGTGTGTGTGTTTGTATTTCAGCTTCTGAAAACAGAAATAAAATGGTAGAATTTCATAAACTTTATATATGTAAAAATAACCAAAAAAACCCAACAAACTTGGTCTTTTATGCAATGTGTTTCAGGTATGCAGCATGGTGATGATCATGATGTTCATCCTGGACCATCTGGAGTTGACAACTTGCCACAAACCTACAGCTGAAGACCAGCAGCAGCAAGACCAAAGGGCAGTAAACAAGCCTCCAGCAATTCTGGATTACAACAAAAACATGGGTGCCATGGACCATCATGACCAACAGCTGCAGCCCTATGATGCCACAAGGAAAACCCTGAAGTGGTACAAATAGCTGTGTGTGCATTTTCTACAAATTGCCATGCTGAACGCACACATCCTCTACAAAAAAGCAGGCAACAGCAGTACATCCCTGGACTTCCAGAAGGATGTAATTAGTGCTATGATTTTTGGTGACCAAGACCCAGACACTGCTACAAATGACCACGCTGTTCGTCTGTGTGGACGACACTTCATTGATGTCATCCCACCTACCCCACAGAAGGCCCGGCTACAAAGGAGGTGCAGAGTCTGCTGGAAGAAAGGACAAAGAAAGGATGTGAGGTTCTACTGCCCAGACTGCCCCAGTAAACCAGCACTGTGTCTTGAAGACTGTTTCCGCAAGTACCACACACAGCGTTTTTACTGGCAATAGATGTTGGGTGAGTACACCCTTTTCATTCTTTGTGTGGACTGTGTTGGAGTCTTATGGACCTGGACACTGTTGCACAGCCTTGACAGTGTGTGTGGTTGATCATAACAGTCACAAGAAAGACTGACTGATAACCTGGTGGATGTTGTAGCACCTACATGGTGGAATGACAGCCCTGATTTTTTTATGGAATTTTTGTGTCAGGTTGACTCATCATTTTAACCTGTGAGTGTAAAAAACAAAATCATGGTTCATTTTTCTTTCATTTGATATGTACTTTTATGCACTTATCTTCAGTACTTTTTGAAATATAAACAAATTAAGATCATTGGTGTGTTTTTCTTGTTTTTCTGAAAAATTTCTCAGCATAGGCTATAGCAAAACATACTAGCAGTGAAGGGGTTAAACAGTCTGTGGCTCTTTATCCAGACAAGATTAAACACAGTCTGTGGCTCTTTATCCAGACCAGATTAAACAGTCTGTGGCTCTTTATCCAGACAAGATTAAACAGTCTGGCTCTTTATCCAGACCAGATTAAACAGTCTGGCTCTTTATCCAGACCAGATTAAACAGTCTGGCTCTTTATCCGGGCAGCCTTTGGGGAGGTGTTCTCTGCCATCGGGGTGCGAGAGCCGCAGCCAGCAGCCAGCGAGGCGTTCAGTGTGTTCGGGGAGGCCCATCGCAGTATGGAGCGGTCGGCCATCAGCATGCTGAAGACTGTCAAACCCATGATCTCTGACCTCAACACCTTCCTCAACAAGGCCGTGCCTGACACCCGCCTCACCATCAAGAAATACCTGGACGCCAAGTTTGAGTATTTGGTGGGTGCCTGTGTTAGGTTTTCTTGCCATTTCATTTCATTATTGATATTTATATAGTGCCTATCTTCAGTCAGACACCAAACTCCAGCATTTTACAGAGTCATCTGCTCAACAGGCTGCCTACCTGGGTAGAGTTGACTGACTCCTGCCTTTAGGCACTCATCATTCGTTTCCCGTGTCTGGCTTCAATCACATGCACATATCATTCGTTTCCTGTGTCTGGCTTCAATCACATGCACATATCATTCGTTTCCTGTCTGGCTTCAATCACATGCACATATCATTCGTTTCCCATGTCTGGCTTCAATCACATGCACATATCATTAGTTTCCTGCCTGGCTTCAATCACATGCACATATCATTCGTTTCCTGTGTCTGGTTTCAATCACATGCACATATCATTCGTTTCCTGTCTGGCTTCAATCACATGCACATATCATTCGTTTCCTGTCTGGCTTCAATCACATGCACACATCATTAGTTTCCTGCCTGGCTTCAATCACATGCACATATCATTCATTTCCCATGTCTGGCTTCAATCACATGCACATATCATTCGTTTCCTGCCTGGCTTCAATCACATGCACATATCATTCATTTCCCATGTCTGGCTTCAATCACATGCACATATCATTCGTTTCCTGCCTGGCTTCAATCACATGCACATATCATTCGTTTCCTGCCTGGCTTCAATTACATGCACATATCATTCGTTTCCCATGTCTGGCTTCAATCACATGCACATATCATTCGTTTCCCATGTCTGGCTTCAATCACATGCACATATCATTCGTTTCCTGTGTCTGGCTTCAATCACATGCACATATCATTCGTTTCCTGTGTCTGGCTTCAATCACATGCACATATCATTCGTTTCCCATGTCTGGCTTCAATCACATGCACATATCATTCGTTTCCCATGTCTGGCTTCAATCACATGCACATATCATTCGTTTCCCATGTCTGGCTTCAATCACATGCACATATCATTCGTTTCCCATGTCTGGCTTCAATCACATGCACATATATGCTGGTATATTAGAGTGGATTTTTCTTCAGGATTTGGGGAGGGAGGGGGAGCAGGGTTGTGTGTGTGTCTGGGAGATAAACAAAGGGGTGGGGAGGGAGAGTTTATTTCATATTATTATTTGTATTCGTATTTCGTATTTCTCTTCTTTTTTGTCACAACAGATTTCTCTTTGTGAAATTCGGGCTGCTCTCCCCAGGGAGAACGCATTGTTACACGGAGAACGCCACCCTTTTTTCTTCTTTTTTTTGTATTTTTTCCTGCATGCAGTTTTATTGGTTTTTCCTATCGAATTGGATTTTTCTACAGAATTTTGTCAGAAACAACCTTTTTGTCACCATGGGTTCTTTAACGTGCGCTAAGTGCATGCTGCACACGGAACCTCAGTTTATCGTCTCATCCGAATGACTAGCATCCAGACCACCACTCAAGGTCTAGTGGAGGGGGAGAAAATATCGGCGGCTGAGCTATGATTCGAACCAGCGCGCTCAGATTCTCTCACGTCCTTGTTACCTCCGGGCCATCACTCCTGTGTGGGTCTGGGAGAAAAACAAAAGGGGGGAGAGGAGGGGGGGTTCTGGGAGAAAAACAAAAGGGGGGAGAGGAGGGGGAGTCTGGGAGAAAAACAAAAGGGGGGAGAGGAGGGGGGGTTCTGGGAGAAAAACAAAAGGGGGTGGGTGTGTGTGTTGGGGGGGGGGTCTGGGAGAAAAACAAAAGGGGGGTGTGTGTGGGGGGGGGGGGGGGGGGAGTCTGGGAGAAAAACAAAAGGGGGGTGTGTGTGTGTGGGGGGGGGGGGGGGAGTCTGGGAGAAAAACAAAAGGGGGGGAGAGGAGGGGGGGAGTCTGGGAGAAAAACAAAAGGGGGGAGAGGAGGGGGGAGTCTGGGAGAAAAACAAAAGGGGGGGGGTGCTTGTGGGGGGGAGTCGGGGAGGAAAAACAAAAGGGGGGGAGTAGGAGGGGGGAGTCTGGGATGAAAAACAAAAGGGGGGGGTGTAGGTGCGTGGGGGGGGGCGGGGGGGGGGGGGGGGGTCTGGGAGGAAAAACAAAAGGGGGGAGAGGGAGAGGGGAGTCTGGGAGAAAAACATAAAGGGGTGTGTGTTGTGGGGGGGGGGGCAGGGGTGGTTTGGGAGGACAAAAACAAAAAATTGGGGTGTGTGTGTGTGTGGGGGGGGGGGGGGTTCTGGGAGAAAAAACAAAACAGGGGTGTGTGGTGTGTGGGGGGGGGGGGGGGGGTCTGGTGAGTATAGAAAAAAAATAGGGGGTGGGTGTGTGTGTGTGGGGGGGGGGGGGGGGTCTGGGAGAAAAACAAAACAGGGGTGTGTGTGTGGGGGTGGGGGGGGTCTGGGAGAAAAACAAAACAGGGGTGTGTGTGTGTGTGGGGGGGGGGGGGGTCTGGGAGAAAAACAAAACAGGGGTGGGTGTGTGTGTGTGTGGGGGGGGGTCTGGGAGAAAAACAAAACAGGGGTGGGTGTGTGTGGGGTGGGTGGGTCTGGGAGAAAAACAAAACGGGGGTGGGGAGGGAGTGTGTGTTGGTCTGGGAGGAAAACAAAGTGTGTGTGTGTGGGGGGGGGGGGGGTGTCTGCAACACATTACAATGTCTAGCAAAACATGCAGGATGGACCAACAAAGTGAACAATCATGATGAAGTGTCAGAAGGCAGTGCATGTTGCTGTGAATCATGATGAAGTGTCAGAAGGCAGTGCATGTTGCAGTGAATCATGATGAAGTGTCAGAAGGCAGTGCATGTTGCAGTGAATCATGATGAAGTGTCAGAAGGCAGTGCATGTTGCTGTGAATCATGATGAAGTGTCAGAAGGCAGTGCATGTTGCAGTGAATCATGATGAAGTGTCAGAAGGCAGTGCATGTTGCAGTGAATCATGATGAAGTGTCAGAAGGCAGTGCATGTTGCAGTGAATCATGATGAAGTGTCAGAAGGCAGTGCATGTTGCTGTGAATCATGATGAAGTGTCAGAAGGCAGTGCATGTTGCTGTGAATCATGATGAAGTGTCAGAAGACCATGCATGTTGCTGTGAATCACGTTGAAGTGTCAGAAGACCATGCATGTTGCTGTGAATCATGATGAAGTGTCAGAAGACCATGCATGTTGCTGTGAATCATAATAATGATAATAATGAAATGATAATAATGATACTATTTATATAGTGCTGAATCTTGTGCAGAGACAAATCTCAGCGCTTTCACACCAGTCATTCACACACATGCATAACTCTAAAACTGAAGAAACTGAAGACAAGGAAGAGGCAGGGGAGGGAGGCTATCTCGTGAAGAGGGGGGTTTTTAGGGTCGTGATGAACTGTCAGAAGACAATGCATGTTGCAGTCCTACTGCCTAAAAGTGAAGGAGCTGGACGATGAGGAGTACACCTATGCCACACTTCAGGAACCCCTGTACCGTGTGGAGACCGGCAACTATGAGTACAGGTGTGTTCCTTCTTCACTTTGCCTTGTTGGTGCTGTTAGGTGGTTATGAGTACAGGTGTGACTTCACTTTGTCTTGTTGGTGCTGTTAGACAGGTGGTTATGAGTACAGGTGTGTCTTCACTTAGACTTGTTGGTGCTGTTAGGTGGTTATGAGTACAGGTGTGTCTTCACTTTGCCTTGTTGGTGCTGTTAGACAGGTGGTTATGAGTACAGGTGTGTTCCTTCTTCACTTTGCCTTGTTGGTGCTGTTAGGTGGTTATGAGTACAGGTGTGACTTCACTTTGTCTTGTTGGTGCTGTTAGACAGGTGGTTATGAGTACAGGTGTGACTTCACTTTGCCTTGTTGGTGCTGTTAGACAGGTGGTTATGAGTACAGGTGTGACTTCACTTTGCCTTGTTGGTGCTGTTAGACAGGTGGTTATGAGTACAGGTGTGTCTTCACTTTGCCTTGTTGGTGCTGTTAGACAGGTGGTTATGAGTACAGGTGTGACTTCACTTTGCCTTGTTGGTGCTGTTAGACAGGTGGTTATGAGTACAGGTGTGTCTTCACTTTGCCTTGTTGGTGCTGTTAGACAGGTGGTTATGAGTACAGGTGTGTCTTCACTTTGCCTTGTTGGTGCTGTTAGACAGGTGGTTATGAGTACAGGTGTGACTTCACTTTGCCTTGTTGGTGCTGTTAGACAGGTGGTTATGAGTACAGGTGTGTCTTCACTTTGCCTTGTTGGTGCTGTTAGACAGGTGGTTATGAGTACAGGTGTGACTTCACTTTGCCTTGTTGGTGCTGTTAGACAGGTGGTTATGAGTACAGGTGTGTCTTCACTTTGCCTTGTTGGTGCTGTTAGACAGGTGGTTATGAGTACAGGTGTGTCTTCACTTTGCCTTGTTGGTGCTGTCAGACAGGTGGTTATGAGTACAGGTGTGACTTCACTTAGACTTGTTGTTATCATAAGACTGATAATATTAAAGACAGGTATCTTTTACGTCATGTATGCACACACACGCACGCACACACGCACGCACGCACGCACAGACAGTACACTTGTTTTTGATTTCATTTGTCAGTTCTGAACAGCACTGTGTCATGTCAGTCAGTTCTGAACAGCACTGTGTCATGTCAGTCAGTTCTGAACAGCACTGTGTCATGTCAGTCAGTTCTGAACAGCACTAAGCCATATCACTGTCATATCAAAGTGCACGGCGCAATAACAAGAAAGGGAGAAAAAGATTGACAGAATCCTGGTGAGGAGGACAGACGCTGACAGAATGATGGTGAGGTAGACAGACAGTGAGGAGGACAGACAGTGAGGACAGACAGTGAGGAGGACAGACAGTGAGGAGGACAGACAGTGAGGACAGACAGTGAGGAGGATGAAGAGGACAGACAGTGAGGAGGACAGACAGTGAAGAGGACAGACAGTGAAGAGGATGAGGAGGACAGACAGTGAGGAGGACAGACAGTGAGGAGGATGAGGAGGACAGACAGTGAGGAGGACAGACAGTGAGGAGGACAGACAGTGAAGAGGACAGACAGTGAGGACAGACAGACAGTGAGGAGGACAGACAGTGAGGAGGACAGACAGTGAGGACAGACAGTGAAGAGGACAGACAGTGAGGAGGACAGACAATGAGGTAGACAGACAGTGAGAGAATGATCGTGAGGAGGACAGACAGTGAGGAGGACAGACAGTGAGGAGGACAGACAGTGAGGACAGACAGTGAGGAGGACAGACAGTGAGGAGGACAGACAGTGAAGAGGACAGACAGTGAAGAGGACAGACAGTGAGGACAGACAGTGAAGAGGACAGACAGTGAGGACAGACAGTGAGGAGGACAGACAGTGAGGAGGACAGACAGTGAGGACAGACAATGAGGTAGACAGACAGTGAGAGAATGATCGTGAGGAGGACAGACAGTGAGGAGGACAGACAGTGAGGAGGACAGACAGTGAGGAGGACAGACAGTGAGGACAGACAGACAGTGAAGACAGACAGTGAGGAGTACAGACAGTGAAGAGGACAGACAGTGAAGAGGACAGACAGTGAGGACAGACAGTGAAGAGGACAGACAGTGAGGACAGACAGTGAAGAGGACAGACAGTGAGAGAATGATGGTGAGGAGGACAGACAGTGAGGAGGACAGACAGTGAGAGAATGATGGTGAGGAGGACAGACAGTGAGGAGGACAGACAGTGAGGAGGACAGACAGTGAAGAGGACAGACAGTGAGGAGGACAGACAGTGAGAGAAGGATGGTGAGGAGGACAGACAGTGAGGAGGACAGACAGACAGTGAAGACAGACAGTGAGGAGGACAGACAGTGAGGAGGACAGACAGTGAGGAGGACAGACAGACAGTGAAGACAGACAGTGAGGAGGACAGACAGTGAGGAGGACAGACAGTGAGGACAGACAGTGAGGACAGACAGTGAGGAGGACAGACAGTGAGGACAGACAGTGAGGAGGACAGACAGTGAGGAGGACAGACAGTGAGGACAGACAGTGAGGAGGACAGACAGTGAGGAGGACAGACAGTGAGGACAGACAGTGAGGAGGACAGACGCTGACAGAATCCTGGCGTCTTTTATTTCAGACTGATCCTACGGTGCCGGCAGGAAGCACGGACGAGATTTGCCAAGATGCGTTCTGATGTTCTGGTGAAGATGGAGCTCTTGGATCAAAAACATGGTGAGTGATACATTGTGCAGCATTCTCTTCTTGTTGCTGGCTGAGGGGTGTGTGTGTGAGTGTGTGTGTGTGTGTGTTTGTGTGTGTGTGTGTGTTTAGTTGCATTTATTTGCTCTCTTTTATTTTTCTTCTCTTTTTCTTTATTGTCACTTTTTTCATACTTTTATTTTTACTGATGCATCCATCTGTTTGTTTATGCACCTCTTTTTATTCCCCTTCCTCAAGGCCTGACTAAGTCTGTTTATTCCCCTTCCTCAAGGCCTGACTAAGTCTGTTTATTCCCCTTCCTCAAGGCCTGACTAAGTCTGTTTATTCCCCCTTCCTCAAGGCCTGACTAAGTCTGTTTATTCCCCCTTCCTCAAGGCCTGACTAAGTCTGTTTATTCCTTTTCCTCAAGGCCTGACTAAGTCTGTTTATTCCCCTTCCTCAAGGACTGACTAAGTCTGTTTATTCCCCCTTCCTCAAGGCCTGACTAAGTCTGTTTATCCTCCCAAAACCTGGAGGGGGTCAGGCTGGTGTTCTCCTGACCCACTCCCGGGAGGGTCACTACCTTGTCGTGGTCGGGAGGCTTAGTGGCCAGTGATCGAGCGAGCTATGTCGGCGGGGGCATCAGTGCTTCTTGGGGTTTGGTGCTGTGATCCCAGGTCTTAATTGACAGCCTACATAGCCGTCGTAGCTGTCAGGGCTGAATAAGTGGTGGTTTTGTACTGATGCCCCTGATAGGGCTTCCCATGCCGAACAGGTCGTGAGTGAGGCCCAAACTAAACGTGACCCACTGTCCCTTTCGCTGTTCTCTATTCTTCTTTTTACTGCCTCTTTTCTGTCCTCAGCTCCCCATCAAGCCTTCTTTTCCACATTCTTTTTTTCTCTGCGGCCTTCTTTAGGCCCGCCGTGTTTGCCGTGCGGCGCGACCTGTGAGGGAGGGGAATGAGATCCTGGGGATTGAGAGAGCACGCTGCTCTCAACACATCCCTTTGGCTCGGACCTCTCCTAAGACAGGCGGCACACATTGGCCCGTGTGTGTCAATCGGCTACCCCTTCGTGGGGCTGGGTCAAGACTGGCAGTTTAGAGGCTGACGAAGGTAACCCCCGTAGTGCTCGGTTCTCTGTCCCCGGGAGCTGGGCATGATCGGGGGGGAACACGTTGGAGCTAGACTGTTGGTCGTATATCCCTCCCGAAACCTGGAAGGGGTCAAGCTGGTGTTCCCTGGACCCTGGCCCCTAAGTTGGACCCCATGGTGGGTGGGTAAGGGAGGGATGAATTTACATTTTTTTCAACATGACTTCCAAAAAACTACACCCCCCTGGCTCGGGTAAAAGAAGAAGACAGGGAACGGATGACTCAGACTCCGATTCGGAGGTCGTTGAGACCTCTGGATTTTGGCCATCGTGGCTGGTGATGGAGGGCGCTGATGATGACAAGCCGTTGTCGGCTCTCAGCCCCTTCGCTATCCAGAAGGGCTTTCAGTGTCTGGCAGGATCGCTGAAGTCCATCAAGAGGCTGAGGAGCGGGGCCCTTTTTAGTTCAGACGGAATCCAAAAGGCAGACACAGCTCCTTCTCAAGGCGACCACTTTCGTGGATAGGGCGGTGAAGGTTTCCCCTCACAAAGGCCTCAACTGCTCAAAGGGGGTCATCAGATGCCCGGAGTTGAAAGGTGTGTCTGAGGCCGAGATCAAGAGCGAGCTGTCCTCTCAGGGAGTGACCGACGTGTACAGGGTGACAGTGAGGAAGGGGTCGGACAGAGTCCCGACCAACACTTTCTTCCTCACCTTCTGCTGCCCGGATGTCCCCAAGGACATTCAGGTCGGTACCTCATGGTCAGCGTAAGCTTGTATGTGCCGTCCCCCCTGAGATGCTTTAAATGTCAGAAATTCGGACACGTCAGGGACTGATGTAAGGATGAAGAGGCGTGTGGCACCTGTTCGAAGGCGGCGCACCAGGGCGATTGCGTCAATCCAGCCCGGTGCGCGAACTGCGGAGGTGGCCACCCGTCCTCATCGAAAGACTGCCCCGTCTGGAAAAAAGAGAAACAAATCCAGAAAGTCAAGACAGAAAAGAAAATTTCCTTCTTTGAGGCAAGGAAACAGGTGGAGGCCGCGTTGCCTAAGGTGTCGTATGCCTCTGTCGTCAGACCCAGGACGGTGGACGTCGCGGTCCAGATGACGTCCACAGGAACGCAGATGGACGACTTAACCGCCTCGTCGGAACCGTTGGCCTTGGGTGGAGGCGCCGTGTCCACCCCTTCCCATCCTGTGCGGCAGTCCTCAGGGGCCGCTGGGCGGGAGAGAAAAGCCTCAGGCGGAGGCACGTTGTCCGCCTCCCGCCCCACCCCACCCCCCGGCACCCCTCGCCCCGCCTCTCGTCTGCCTGGCCCTCGGGCTGGCGGAAGTGGCCGGAAACCCCCCCTACCTCCAAAACTCAAGGAGGGGAGGGTTGCGGCCTCGGCGGGATCGGGAGGGGCCGAGGTGGTGGATATTCCGACTCGGTCGGAATCCGAAAAATTTACTTCGAAAAACAAATATTCCATCCTGGCGGACCTTGAGCCACCGCAAGCAGAGGAGCAGGGGGTAGCGATGGAATAGGCTGCTGCTTTATTATTTTAACCTTTTTTAATGGCAGTGATCCACTGGAACATCCGGGGGTTCCACGCCAATTTTCAGGAACTCCAGCTGCTTTGTCGGGCTTTGAAACCCTCAGTGCTGGCGCTGCAGGAGACTCTGCAAAGAGATGGCAAGGTTTTATCTCTCTCTGGTTTTAACTCCGTTTTTAAACCCGCTCAACCGAAGCAAGAGGGATTGACGGGAGGTGTCGCTCTTTTTATTCGCAAGTCCCTTTTATACAGTACAGTTCTTTTAAGCACCCCTTTACAGGCGGTGGCAGTCAGAGTCACGCTTGAGAAAACCATCACTGTCTGCTCTCTCTATCTTCCTCCTTCCGTCCGCGTTCTGAGGCAGGACCTCATGAACCTGGTCGACCAGCTCCCACGTCCGTTTTTACTGTTGGGCGACTTCAATGGACACTCCCCGCTCTGGGGAAGTGAGATGACATCAGCCCGAGGTCTTCTCTTAGAAAACCTCCTTTCTGACATGGACTTGTGCTGTCTTAACGACAAGCCTCCCACTTACCTGCATCTGTCCTCTGGAAAGCTCTCGTGTTTAGATCTGTCGGTCTGCGATCCATCGTTGGTCCTGGACTACGAATGGAAAGTGCACGACGATCTGCACGGGAGTGACCACTTTCCTGTCGTCCTCCGCCCCACAGATGGAGAAGGTGACTCTCTGCCTGACCGCCTGTACTACGACAAAGCAGACTGGAGTTTTTTTACCACCAAGATAAGAGCGGAGCTGCAGGAAGAAACAGTATTGAAAAGCAAGGACCCTGCTGACGCTCTGACTCGGATCGTTTTAGATTGCGCCAAAGCAGCAGTCCCATCGTCTACCTCCAAGCCTCAGGTCCCTAGAACGCCCTGGTTCAACGCGGAATGTCGGGAGGCCTGCAAGTCTCGGAAGAGAGCACAGCGACGCGTCTTTCGGAGACCGGAGACCGATAGCGTTCGAACCCATCAACAGCTGAGGGCGAAAGCCAGGTATGTTTTTAAAAAGAGCCAGAGGAAGTCATGGAGAGATTTCTGCTCTTCCTTAACCTCCAACACACCCAAGAAGAAAGTGTGGAGGGTTTTAAAAAGAATTAAGGGCAAAAACGTATGCCCGACCTTTCACCATCTTAAACTCTCAGACGCTCTGGTCACAGAGAAGAAAGCAGTTGCCAATTTGCTTGCCTCCACAATAGAACAGAACTCGAGATCTGCTAACAAATCTGCTCGCTTTCTTAAAACCAAAAACCTGTCAGAAAAAACACAGTGTAACTTCTTTTCCGACAACACAGAGAATTACAACCTTCATTTCACAATGAACGAACTTAAATCTGCCCTTCAGACCTGTACGGATTCCTGTCCAGGAATGGACGAGGTCCATTATAAACTCCTAAAGCACCTTCCCCAAACCTGTCTGGACACCCTGCTTAAAGTTTATAACCACATCTGGGTCACAGGCTTTTTTCCACCCTCCTGGCGGAAAGCCCTCATAATCCCGCTGCCGAAACCGGGAAAAGACCCCTCGAACCCCTCCAACTACCGCCCAATTGCACTGACCAGCTGCGTCTGCAAACTGATGGAGAAGATGGTCAACGGTAGACTGATGTGGAAACTAGAGACCGACGGCCTTCTGGCGAAAGAACAGTGCGGTTTCCGCAAGCATCGCTCTACCGTTGACCATCTGGTCCGTCTGGAAACCACTGTCAGAAATGCATTTGTAAACAAACAACATGTGGTGGCCATATTTTTCGACTTGGAGAAAGCTTACGATACCACGTGGAAATTTGGTATTCTTTCCGACTTGCACAAGCTCGGCTTCCGAGGACACCAGCCTCAGTTCATCCACAATTTTTTACAAGACAGACAATTCCAGGTGAGAGTCGGCACCACCCTGTCCGACATTCACGAGCAGGAGCTGGGTGTCCCGCAAGGGAGCATCCTGTCGCCGGCTCTTTTCAGCATCAAAATTAATGACTTCGTTCAATCCGTTCAGAGGGGATCGGACAGCTCGCTGTTCGTAGATGATTTTGCCTTATATGCAACCGGCAGCACGTACGCCAGCATCCAGCGACGGCTTCAGCTCTGCGTCAACAAAATCCAGTGTTGGGCAGAGGAGAATGGCTTCACGTTTTCGTCCTCCAAAACTGAATGCATCCATTTTCATAATTTTCGCCAGTTCTATCCGGACCCTGAAATCCGTCTGGGAACATCCACCATCCCGGCGGTCAAGGAAGCCAGATTTCTAGGGGTTGTCTTCGATCAGAAGCTGAACTTCCTCAGCCACATTAAACAGCTGAAAATATCTTGCCAAAAAGCCCTTAACATCATCCGAGTTGTGGGACACACGAACTGGGGTGCTGATAAGAGAACTCTCTTGCACCTCTACAGAGCCCTGGTCCGGTCCAAACTGGATTATGGAAGTGTGGTATACGGCTCGGCCAGACCGTCCTATCTGAAACTGTTGGACCCTGTACACCACCAAGGGCTCCGTCTCAGCTTAGGTGCTTTCCACACCACCCCTGTGCACAGCCTGTACGCAGAGGCGGGGGAACCGCCTCTTTCCAACCGCAGACTGAAGCTGACCCTGAACTATTATCTGAAATTGTTCTCGGAACCTACAAACCCTGCTTACGACGCTGTATTCAACAACCCTTTCGATAAGAAATTTACAGACAACCCAAACTGCATACCTCCTCTCGGACTCCGCATTCAGCCGCACTTAGAAAAGGCCGATCTGGATGTCGGTGGCATCTCGGATTTCTCTAAGTTCCCTGACAGCCCTCCGTGGACCTTTACAACACCTGAGGTCCGATTCGATCTGGCCTCGTACCGTAAGGACACCACCAGTTCTCTGGCCTACAGAACCTACTTTTCGGAACTGTGCCACAAATTCCCCACTTTTCAAAGCATCTTCACTGACGGTTCCAAGTCAGAGGACGGAGTCGCCGCATCTGCGTTCTGTCCCGCCTTTCCTGACCGGCCCTCAAAGGAACACATCCTGTCTGACAGCTCGGTGTACACCGCGGAACTGACCGCACTGGTTCTGGGGTTAAAAATGGTTCTCTCTTCCAAACAGAAGAGATTCATGTTCTTTTCCGACTCCTTGTCAGCCCTGGAGCGATCACCTGCAGGAATATCACTCATCCCAAACTGCTGGAATTTTATGAAACTTTTACTCTCGCAACGAAGAAAGGATACGAGGTTGTGTTGGCCTGGGTTCCAGGACATGTTGGCATTCGTGGTAACGAAAGGGCGGACCTGCTGGCCAGGAACGCTGTAAAGAAAGAATTGTCCAGATCCTTTGTGCCATATACAGACATGAAGCGGAAGGTGAACACCTACGTTAAGGATCTATGGCAAGAGGAGTGGAACACCCAGACGGACAACAAGCTCTTCCAGATCCGTCCGGACCTAAAAGAGACCCTCCCTTCGGGGGTGAAGAACAGAAAGGAGGAGTCTGTGCTGTGCAGACTGCGCGCGGGGCACACTTTTTTTACTCATTCTTACTTGTTGAAGGGGGAAGAGGCCCCTCGATGCATTCCCTGTGACGAGCCTCTCACCGTGAAACACGTGCTCCTTGATTGTTGGGATCTGTATGACGTTAGACGCAGACATTACACGGCGGTTTCTTTGAAGACTTTGTTTCGTGATGTCCCTCCGTGTGCGCTGATGGACTTCTTAAAAGAAGTGAACCTTTTTAACCAGATTTGAAGGTTTTAAACTATGGAAGTTTTTTTTTAACTTTGGAGTGGAAAGTTTGAAGTGTTGACTCGTTTTAATTGGTTGTTTTTTTATCCCTGTAGTAGTTATTGACGCGGCGATAGCCTTGAGATGGCCTTAGTGGTCGGCGAGGCTCTAAGCACCATAATTTCATTTCATTTCAAGTCTGTTTATTCCCCTTCCTCAAGGCCTAAGTCTGTTTATTCCCCTTCCTCAAGGCCTGACTAAGTCTGTTTATTCCCCTTCCTCAAGGCCTGACTAAGTCTGTTTATTCCTTTTCCTCAAGGCCTGACTAAGTCTGTTTATTCCCCTTCCTCAAGGCCTGACTAAGTCTGTTTATTCCTTTTCCTCAAGGCCTGACTAAGTCTGTTTATTCCCCTTCCTCAAGGCCTGACTAAGTCTCTTTATTCCCCTTCCTCAAGGCCTGACTAAGTCTCTTTATTCCCCCTTCCTCAAGGCCTGACTAAGTCTGTTTATTCCCCTTCCTCAAGGCCTAAGTCTTTTTATTCCTCCTTCCTCAAGGCCTAAGTCTGTTTATTCCTCCTTCCTCAAGGCCTAAGTCTTTTTATTCCTCCTTCCTCAAGGCCTGTCTAAGTCTTTTTATTCCTCCTTCCTCAAGGCCTAAGTCTTTTTATTCCTCCTTCCTCAAGGCCTAAGTCTTTTTATTCCCCTTGCTCAAGGCCTGACTAAGCACATTGGGTGCTGGTCAGGCATCTACCTGGCAGATGTTGTGTAGCATATATGGATTGTCTGAACACAGTGACACCTCCTTGGGTAACTGAACTGAACTGAACTGAACTGCCGTTGTTGTTCTCTCCAAGACACAGCCTTCCATAGTCTGCTGCCTGTTTCACTGGCATGTTTCGCTGTTGTCATTTTTTCTTTTCTTTTCTTTCATTTAACGGAGGATGGACTAGTTCCACAGCCTGTTTGATTGACTCATTTTGTGACAGTGTTTTGTTGTTGTTTTTATTGCAGATTATCTGGCCTTTAAAAACCTCTGCATTGTCTACTGGAATGTTGTTGCTATCTTTATCAGTGCAAGAATCATCATCTGTAGCCATTCTATTCCACAGACATATTGTCATCATTCTTTTCATTCTTTCAGTGCAAAACATTGTCTTCCATAGCCATTCTATTCCACAGACACATTGTGATCATTCTTTTCATTCTTTTCAGTGCAAAACATTGTCTTCTATAGCCATTCTATTCCACAGACACATTGTGACCATTCTTTTCAGTGCAAAACATTGTCTTCTATAGCCATTCTATTCCACAGATACATTGTGATCATTCTTTTCATTCTTTTCAGTGCAAAACATTGTTTTCTATAGCCATTCTATTCCACAGATACATTGTGATCATTCTTTTCAGTGCAAAACATTGTCTTCTATAGCCATTCTATTCCACAGATACATTGTGATCATTCTTTTCAGTGCAAAACATTGTCTTCTATAGCCATTCTATTCCACAGATACATTGTGATCATTCTTTTCAGTGCAAAACATTGTCTTCTATAGCCATTCTATTCCACAGATACATTGTGATCATTCTTTTCAGTGCAAAACATTGTCTTCCATAGCCATTCTATTTCACAGATACATTGTGATCATTCTTTTCATTCTTTTCAGTGCAAAACATTGTCTTCTATAGCCATTCTATTCCACAGACACATTGTGATCATTCTTTTCAGTGCAAAACATTGTCTTCTATAGCCATTCTATTCCACAGATACATTGTGATCATTGTGATCATTCTTTTCAGTGCAAAACATTGTCTTCTATGGCCATTCTATTCCACAGATACATTGTGATCATTCTTTTCAGTGCAAAACATTGTCTTCCATAGCCATTCTATTCCACAGACATATTGTGATCATTCTTTTCAGTGTGAGACATTGTCTTCTATAGCCATTCTATTCCACAGACACACTGTCATCATTCTTTCAGTGCAAGACATTATCATCTATAGATATTCTATTCCACAGACACATTGCTGTCATTCTTTTCAGTGTGAGACATTGTCTTCTATAACCAGTCTATTCCACAGGCATATTGTGATCGTTCTTTTCAGTGTGAGACATTGTCTTCTATAACCAGTCTATTCCACAGGCATATTGTGATCGTTCTTTTCAGTGTGAGACATTGTCTTCTATAACCATTCTATTCCACGGACACATTGTCCTCATTCTTTTCATTCTTTCAGTGTGAGACATTGTCTTCAATAGCCATTCTATTCCACGGACACATTGTCCTCATTCTTTTCATTCTTCCGAATCCAGTGCATATTTCATCAATATATTTTGCAGTGGTCATTTTTTGGTGTTTGTCTTTTTTTTCAGAAGGCATTGGGCCAGATCCATTGTAAGCTTCATGGATGCATTTTGTTGGTGTTTTTCCTCCAAATTCACTGCTTAGTGACATGCTGTGAGGCTTTTTTTTTTCATCTTTTATTCCAGTGCAAGACATAGTGTTCCAGTTGAAGAAGTTTGTGATGGCAGTGCATATCTCATCGATGGCAACAGTCTTTTTTTCTATGCACGGCATAATCTTCCAGTATCTGGTGTGTTTTTTCAGTGCATGACATAATCTTCAGATCTATTGCAAACTTCATAGATGCACTTTAACAATATTTTTCAGTGTAACTTTTAGTCTTCCTAATCACCTGCTTGTAGACACGATTTGTGGCAATGGCTCGCAAGTTTGTTTACACACACGATTTGTGGCAATGGCTTGCAAGTTTGTTTACACACACGATTTGTGGCAATGGCTCGCAAGTTTGTCCACACACATGATTTGTTGCAATGGCTCGCAAGTTTGTTCACACACATGATTTGTGGCAATGGCTCGCAAGTTTGTTCACACACACGATTTGTGGCAATGGCTCGCAAGTTTGTTTACACACACGATTTGTGGCAATGGCTTGCAAGTTTGTTCACACACATGATTTGTGGCAATGGCTCGCAAGTTTGTTTACACACACGATTTGTGGCAATGGCTCGCAAGTTTGTTCACACACATGATTTGTGGCAATGGCTCGCAAGTTTGTTCACACACGATTTGTGGCAATGGCTCGCAAGTTTGTTTACACACACGATTTGTGGCAATGGCTCGCAAGTTTGTTCACACACATGATTTGTGGCAATGGCTCGCAAGTTTGTTCACACACACGATTTGTGGCAATGGCTCGCAAGTTTGTTCACACACATGATTTGTGGCAATGGCTCGCAAGTTTGTTCACACACACGATTTGTGGCAATGGCTCGCAAGTTTGTTTACACACATCATGAGTCTGTGTGACAGCATGGTGTTTCAGTTGTCTGTGTGTGTGTCTGTGTGTGTGTGTCTGTCTGTGTGTGTCTGTCTGTGTGTCTTTGTGTGTGTGTGTCTGTGTGTGTCTCTGTGTGTGTGTGTGTGTGTCTGTGTGTGTGTGTATGTCTGTGTGTGTGTCTGTCTGTGTGTGTGTCTGTCTGTGTGTCCGTGTGTGTGTGTGTCTCTGTGTGTGTGTCTGTCTGTGTGTGTGTCTGTCTGTGTGTGTGTGTGTGTCTGTCTGTGTGTGTGTGTGTGTGTGTGTATGTCTCTGTGTGTGTGTCTATCTGTCTGTGTGTGTGTCTGTGTGTGTGTGTGTTTGTGTGTGTGTGTGTCTGTGTGTGTCTGTGTGTGTCTGTGTGTGTGTGTCTGTGTGTGTTTGTGTCTGTGTGTGTGTCTGTGTGTGTGTCTGTCTGTCTGTGTGTCTGTCTCTGTGTGTCTGTGTGTGTGTGTCTGTGTGTGTGTCTGTCTGTGTGTGTCTGTCTGTGTGTGTCTGTCTGTGTGTCTTTGTGTGTGTGTGTCTGTGTGTGTCTGTGTGTGTGTGTGTGTCTGTGTGTGTGTGTATGTCTGTGTGTGTGTCTGTCTGTGTGTGTGTCTGTCTGTGTGTGTCTGTATGTGTGTCCGTGTGTGTGTGTGTGTCTGTGTGTGTCTGTGTGTGTGTCTGTGTGTGTGTGTGTGTCTGTGTGTGTGTCTGTCTGTGTGTGTGTCTGTGTGTGTGTGTCTGTCTGTGTGTGTGTCTGTGTGTGTGTGTGTGTGTGTGTATGTCTCTGTGTGTGTGTCTGTCTGTCTGTGTGTGTGTCTGTGTGTGTGTGTTTGTGTGTGTGTGTGTCTGTGTGTGTGTGTGTCTGTGTGTGTGTGTCTGTGTGTGTTTGTGTCTGTGTGTGTGTCTGTGTGTGTGTGTGTCTGTCTGTGTGTCTGTCTGTGTGTGTCTGTGTGTCTGTGTGTGTGTCTGTGTGTGTGTGTGTCTGTGTGTGTGTGTGTCTGTGTGTGTGTCTGTGTGTGTGTGTGTGTGTCTGTGTGTGTGTGTGTGTGTGTCTGTGTCTGTGTGTGTCTGTGTGTGTGTGTGTCTGTGTGTGTGTGTGTGTGTATTTGTCTGTGTGTGTGTCTGTGTGTGTGTGTGTATGTGTGTGTTTGTGTGTGTGTGTGGTAAACTTAAACTTTCTGGAAATACTAAATTTTCGACACCAGATTTGGCTTGAAAATACAAAAATCAGTTCTTTCCACACATTTTAATTACAATAACAATGCACTTCTGGGAAGGGCAGAAAAAATTATTTCCTCAATCAGATTCCTGTTACATTTTTATTTATCCTTCTTTTTTCAGTGCAAGACATTGTGTTCCAGCTGCAGAAGTTTGTGTCGGCCATGTCTACGATACTGTGTATGTTGTGTTGTGTGTGTGCAGTGCAAGACATCGTGTTCCAGCTGCAGAA
>NC_134893.1:435716-445716 GCF_041734735.1 Babylonia areolata
TTCCCTTGTTGGTGCTGAGAGGTGGTTATGAGTACAGGTGTGTCTTCACTTTGCCTTGTTGGTGCTGTTAGACAGGTGGTTATGAGTACAGGTGTGACTTCACTTTGCCCTTGTTGGTGCTGTTAGAAGGTGGTTACTGAGTACAGGTGTGACTTCACTTTGCCTTGTTGGTGCTGTTAGACAGGTGGTTATGAGTACAGGTGTGTCTTCACTTTGCCTTGTTGGTGCTGTCAGAAGGTGGTTATGAGTACAGGTGTGACTTCACTTAGACTTGTTGTTATCATAAGACTGATAATATTAAAGACAGGTATCTTTTACGTCATGTATGCACACACACGCACGCACACACGCACGCACGCACGCACAGACAGTACACTTGTTTTTGATTTATTTGTCAGTTCTGAACAGCACTGTGTCATGTCAGTCACGTATGAACAGCACTGTGTCATGTCAGTCAGTTCTGAACAGCACTGTGTCATGTCAGTCAGTTCTGAACAGCACTAAGCCATATCACTGTCATATCAAAGTGCACGGCGCAATAACAAGAAAGGGAGAAAAGATTGACAGAATCCTGGTGAGGAGGACAGACGCTGACAGAATGATGGTGAGGTAGTACAGACAGTGAGGAGGACAGACAGTGAGGACAGACAGTGAGGAGGACAGACAGTGAGGAGGACAGACCAGTGAGGGACAGACAGTGAGGAGGATGAAGAGGGACAGACTGTGAGGAGGACAGACAGTGAAGAGGACAGACAGTGACGAGGATGAGGAGGACAGACAGTGAGGAGGACAGACAGTGAGGAGGATGAGGAGGACAGACAGTGAGGAGGACAGACAGTGAGGAGGACAGACAGTGAAGAGGACAGACAGTGAGGACAGACAGACAGTGAGGAGGACAGACAGTGAGGAGGACAGGACAGTGAGAGGACAGACAGTGAAGAGGACAGACAGTGAGGGAGGACAGACAATGAGGGTAGACAGACAGTGACGAGAATGATCGTGAGGAGGACAGACAGTGAGGAGGACAGACAGTGAGGAGGACAGACAGTGAGGACAGCAGTGAGGCGGACAGACAGTGAGGAGGACAGACAGTGAAGAGGACAGACAGTAAAGGGGACGCTGGGAAAAAGGGAGGGCTGGGACAGACGTGAGGAGGACAGACAGTGAGGAGGACGACGTGGGAAGACAATGAGGTAGAAGCAGTGGGAATGTCTTTTGAGGAGGACAGACGGAGGAGGACAGACAGTGAGGAGGACAGACAGGAGGAGGACAGGTGGGGAAGACAGACGGAAAGACGACAGTGAGGATAAGCAGTGAAAGGACGACAGTAAAGGGAAAGCAGTGAAAAGGGACGGGAAACGACGGAGGACAGACATAAAGGGAGACAGTGAGAAAATGAGGGTGAGGGGAAGCAGTGGGAAAGGACAGCAGTGAGAGAAGAGGTGAGGGGACAGACAGTGGGGAGGAAGACGTGAGGAGGGAGTAAAGAGGCGGACGTGAGGAGGACGGACAGTGAAAAAGGAGTGAGGGGACAGACAGTGAGGGGACAGACGGGAAGGAAGACGCGTGGGAGGACGACAGTGAGGAGGACAGCGTGGACAGACAGCTGAGAGGACAGACAGGAGGAGGACAGACAGTGGAGGACAGACAGTGAGGAGGACAGACAGTGAGGACAGACAGTGAGGAGGACAGACAGTGAGGAGGACAGACCAGTGAGGACAGACAGTGAGGAGGACAGACGCTGACAGAATCCTGGCGTCTTTTATTTCAGACTGATCCTACGGTGCCGGCAGGAAGCACGGACGAGATTTGCCAGATGCGTTCTGATGTTCTGGTGAAGATGGAGCTCTTGGATCAAAACATGGTGAGTGATACATTGTGCAGCATTCTCTTCTTGTTGCTGGCTGAGGGGTGTGTGTGTGAGTGTGTGTGGTGTGTGTGTTGTGTGTGTGTGTGTGTTTAGTTGCATTTATTTGCTCTCTTTTATTTTTCTTCTCTTTTTCTTTATTGTCACTTTTTTTCATACTTTTATTTTTACTGATGCATCCATCTGTTTGTTTATGCACCTCTTTTTATTCCCCTTCCTCAAGGCCTGACTAAGTCTGTTTATTCCCCTTCCTCAAGGCCTGACTAAGTCTGTTTATTCCCCTTCCTCAAGGCCTGACTAAGTCTGTTTATTCCCCCTTTCCTCAAGGCCTGACTAAGTCTGTTTATTCCCCCTTCCTCAAGGCCTGACTAAGTCTGTTTATTCCTTTTCCTCAAGGCCTGACTAAGTCTGTTTATTCCCCTTCCTCAAGGACTGACTAAGTCTGTTTATTCCCCCTTCCTCAAGGCCTGACTAAGTCTGTTTATCCTCCCAAAACCTGGAGGGGGTCAGGCTGGTGTTCTCCTGACCCACTCCCGGGAGGGTCACTACCTTGTCGTGGTCGGGAGGCTTAGTGGCCAGTGATCGAGCTGAGCTATGTCGGCGGGGGGCATCAGTGCTTCTTGGGGTTTGGTGCTGTGATCCCAGGTCTTAATTGACAGCCTACATAGCCGTCGTAGCTGTCAGGGCTGAATAAGTGGTGGTTTTGTACTGATGCCCCTGATAGGGCTTCCCATGCCGAACAGGTCGTGAGTGAGGCCCAAACTAAACGTGACCCACTGTCCCTTTCGCTGTTCTCTATTCTTCTTTTTACTGCCTCTTTTCTGTCCTCAGCTCCCCATCAAGCCTTCTTTTTCCACATTCTTTTTTTCTCTGCGGCCTTCTTTAGGCCCGCCGTGTTTGCCGTGCGGCGCGACCTGTGAGGGAGGGGAATGAGATCCTGGGGATTGAGAGAGCACGCTGCTCTCAACACATCCCTTTGGCTCGGACCTCTCCTAAGACAGGCGGCACACATTGGCCCGTGTGTGTCAATCGGCTACCCCTTCGTGGGGCTGGGTCAAGACTGGCAGTTTAGAGGCTGACGAAGGTAACCCCCGTAGTGCTCGGTTCTCTGTCCCCGGGAGCTGGGCATGATCGGGGGGGAACACGTTGGAGCTAGACTGTTGGTCGTATATCCCTCCCCGAAACCTGGAAGGGGTCAAGCTGGTGTTCCCTGGACCCTGGCCCCTAAGTTGGACCCCATGGTGGGTGGGTAAGGGAGGGATGAATTTACATTTTTTTCAACATGACTTCCAAAAAACTACACCCCCCTGGCTCGGGTAAAAGAAGAAGACAGGGAACGGATGACTCAGACTCCGATTCGGAGGTCGTTGAGACCTCTGGATTTTGGCCATCGTGGCTGGTGATGGAGGGCGCTGATGATGACAAGCCGTTGTCGGCTCTCAGCCCCTTCGCTATCCAGAAGGGCTTTCAGTGTCTGGCAGGATCGCTGAAGTCCATCAAGAGGCTGAGGAGCGGACCATTTTTAGTTCAGACGGAATCCAAAAGGCAGACACAGCTCCTTCTCAAGGCGACCACTTTCGTGGATAGGGCGGTGAAGGTTTCCCCTCACAAAGGCCTCAACTGCTCAAAGGGGGTCATCAGATGCCCGGAGTTGAAAGGTGTGTCTGAGGCCGAGATCAAGAGCGAGCTGTCCTCTCAGGGAGTGACCGACGTGTACAGGGTGACAGTGAGGAAGGGGTCGGACAGAGTCCCGACCAACACTTTCTTCCTCACCTTCTGCTGCCCGGATGTCCCCAAGGACATTCAGGTCGGTACCTCATGGTCAGCGTAAGCTTGTATGTGCCGTCCCCCCTGAGATGCTTTAAATGTCAGAAATTCGGACACGTCAGGGACTGATGTAAGGATGAAGAGGCGTGTGGCACCTGTTCGAAGGCGGCGCACCAGGGCGATTGCGTCAATCCAGCCCGGTGCGCGAACTGCGGAGGTGGCCACCCGTCCTCATCGAAAGACTGCCCCGTCTGGAAAAAAGAGAAACAAATCCAGAAAGTCAAGACAGAAAAGAAAATTTCCTTCTTTGAGGCAAGGAAACAGGTGGAGGCCGCGTTGCCTAAGGTGTCGTATGCCTCTGTCGTCAGACCCAGGACGGTGGACGTCGCGGTCCAGATGACGTCCACAGGAACGCAGATGGACGACTTAACCGCCTCGTCGGAACCGTTGGCCTTGGGTGGAGGCGCCGTGTCCACCCCTTCCCATCCTGTGCGGCAGTCCTCAGGGGCCGCTGGGCGGGAGAGAAAAGCCTCAGGCGGAGGCACGTTGTCCGCCTCCCGCCCCACCCCACCCCCCGGCACCCCTCGCCCCGCCTCTCGTCTGCCTGGCCCTCGGGCTGGCGGAAGTGGCCGGAAACCCCCCCTACCTCCAAAACTCAAGGAGGGGAGGGTTGCGGCCTCGGCGGGATCGGGAGGGGCCGAGGTGGTGGATATTCCGACTCGGTCGGAATCCGAAAAATTTACTTCGAAAAACAAATATTCCATCCTGGCGGACCTTGAGCCACCGCAAGCAGAGGAGCAGGGGGTAGCGATGGAATAGGCTGCTGCTTTATTATTTTAACCTTTTTTAATGGCAGTGATCCACTGGAACATCCGGGGGTTCCACGCCAATTTTCAGGAACTCCAGCTGCTTTGTCGGGCTTTGAAACCCTCAGTGCTGGCGCTGCAGGAGACTCTGCAAAGAGATGGCAAGGTTTTATCTCTCTCTGGTTTTAACTCCGTTTTTAAACCCGCTCAACCGAAGCAAGAGGGATTGACGGGAGGTGTCGCTCTTTTTATTCGCAAGTCCCTTTTATACAGTACAGTTCTTTTAAGCACCCCTTTACAGGCGGTGGCAGTCAGAGTCACGCTTGAGAAAACCATCACTGTCTGCTCTCTCTATCTTCCTCCTTCCGTCCGCGTTCTGAGGCAGGACCTCATGAACCTGGTCGACCAGCTCCCACGTCCGTTTTTACTGTTGGGCGACTTCAATGGACACTCCCCGCTCTGGGGAAGTGAGATGACATCAGCCCGAGGTCTTCTCTTAGAAAACCTCCTTTCTGACATGGACTTGTGCTGTCTTAACGACAAGCCTCCCACTTACCTGCATCTGTCCTCTGGAAAGCTCTCGTGTTTAGATCTGTCGGTCTGCGATCCATCGTTGGTCCTGGACTACGAATGGAAAGTGCACGACGATCTGCACGGGAGTGACCACTTTCCTGTCGTCCTCCGCCCCACAGATGGAGAAGGTGACTCTCTGCCTGACCGCCTGTACTACGACAAAGCAGACTGGAGTTTTTTTACCACCAAGATAAGAGCGGAGCTGCAGGAAGAAACAGTATTGAAAAGCAAGGACCCTGCTGACGCTCTGACTCGGATCGTTTTAGATTGCGCCAAAGCAGCAGTCCCATCGTCTACCTCCAAGCCTCAGGTCCCTAGAACGCCCTGGTTCAACGCGGAATGTCGGGAGGCCTGCAAGTCTCGGAAGAGAGCACAGCGACGCGTCTTTCGGAGACCGGAGACCGATAGCGTTCGAACCCATCAACAGCTGAGGGCGAAAGCCAGGTATGTTTTTAAAAAGAGCCAGAGGAAGTCATGGAGAGATTTCTGCTCTTCCTTAACCTCCAACACACCCAAGAAGAAAGTGTGGAGGGTTTTAAAAAGAATTAAGGGCAAAAACGTATGCCCGACCTTTCACCATCTTAAACTCTCAGACGCTCTGGTCACAGAGAAGAAAGCAGTTGCCAATTTGCTTGCCTCCACAATAGAACAGAACTCGAGATCTGCTAACAAATCTGCTCGCTTTCTTAAAACCAAAAACCTGTCAGAAAAAACACAGTGTAACTTCTTTTCCGACAACACAGAGAATTACAACCTTCATTTCACAATGAACGAACTTAAATCTGCCCTTCAGACCTGTACGGATTCCTGTCCAGGAATGGACGAGGTCCATTATAAACTCCTAAAGCACCTTCCCCAAACCTGTCTGGACACCCTGCTTAAAGTTTATAACCACATCTGGGTCACAGGCTTTTTTCCACCCTCCTGGCGGAAAGCCCTCATAATCCCGCTGCCGAAACCGGGAAAAGACCCCTCGAACCCCTCCAACTACCGCCCAATTGCACTGACCAGCTGCGTCTGCAAACTGATGGAGAAGATGGTCAACGGTAGACTGATGTGGAAACTAGAGACCGACGGCCTTCTGGCGAAAGAACAGTGCGGTTTCCGCAAGCATCGCTCTACCGTTGACCATCTGGTCCGTCTGGAAACCACTGTCAGAAATGCATTTGTAAACAAACAACATGTGGTGGCCATATTTTTCGACTTGGAGAAAGCTTACGATACCACGTGGAAATTTGGTATTCTTTCCGACTTGCACAAGCTCGGCTTCCGAGGACACCAGCCTCAGTTCATCCACAATTTTTTACAAGACAGACAATTCCAGGTGAGAGTCGGCACCACCCTGTCCGACATTCACGAGCAGGAGCTGGGTGTCCCGCAAGGGAGCATCCTGTCGCCGGCTCTTTTCAGCATCAAAATTAATGACTTCGTTCAATCCGTTCAGAGGGGATCGGACAGCTCGCTGTTCGTAGATGATTTTGCCTTATATGCAACCGGCAGCACGTACGCCAGCATCCAGCGACGGCTTCAGCTCTGCGTCAACAAAATCCAGTGTTGGGCAGAGGAGAATGGCTTCACGTTTTCGTCCTCCAAAACTGAATGCATCCATTTTCATAATTTTCGCCAGTTCTATCCGGACCCTGAAATCCGTCTGGGAACATCCACCATCCCGGCGGTCAAGGAAGCCAGATTTCTAGGGGTTGTCTTCGATCAGAAGCTGAACTTCCTCAGCCACATTAAACAGCTGAAAATATCTTGCCAAAAAGCCCTTAACATCATCCGAGTTGTGGGACACACGAACTGGGGTGCTGATAAGAGAACTCTCTTGCACCTCTACAGAGCCCTGGTCCGGTCCAAACTGGATTATGGAAGTGTGGTATACGGCTCGGCCAGACCGTCCTATCTGAAACTGTTGGACCCTGTACACCACCAAGGGCTCCGTCTCAGCTTAGGTGCTTTCCACACCACCCCTGTGCACAGCCTGTACGCAGAGGCGGGGGAACCGCCTCTTTCCAACCGCAGACTGAAGCTGACCCTGAACTATTATCTGAAATTGTTCTCGGAACCTACAAACCCTGCTTACGACGCTGTATTCAACAACCCTTTCGATAAGAAATTTACAGACAACCCAAACTGCATACCTCCTCTCGGACTCCGCATTCAGCCGCACTTAGAAAAGGCCGATCTGGATGTCGGTGGCATCTCGGATTTCTCTAAGTTCCCTGACAGCCCTCCGTGGACCTTTACAACACCTGAGGTCCGATTCGATCTGGCCTCGTACCGTAAGGACACCACCAGTTCTCTGGCCTACAGAACCTACTTTTCGGAACTGTGCCACAAATTCCCCACTTTTCAAAGCATCTTCACTGACGGTTCCAAGTCAGAGGACGGAGTCGCCGCATCTGCGTTCTGTCCCGCCTTTCCTGACCGGCCCTCAAAGGAACACATCCTGTCTGACAGCTCGGTGTACACCGCGGAACTGACCGCACTGGTTCTGGGGTTAAAAATGGTTCTCTCTTCCAAACAGAAGAGATTCATGTTCTTTTCCGACTCCTTGTCAGCCCTGGAGCGATCACCTGCAGGAATATCACTCATCCCAAACTGCTGGAATTTTATGAAACTTTTACTCTCGCAACGAAGAAAGGATACGAGGTTGTGTTGGCCTGGGTTCCAGGACATGTTGGCATTCGTGGTAACGAAAGGGCGGACCTGCTGGCCAGGAACGCTGTAAAGAAAGAATTGTCCAGATCCTTTGTGCCATATACAGACATGAAGCGGAAGGTGAACACCTACGTTAAGGATCTATGGCAAGAGGAGTGGAACACCCAGACGGACAACAAGCTCTTCCAGATCCGTCCGGACCTAAAAGAGACCCTCCCTTCGGGGGTGAAGAACAGAAAGGAGGAGTCTGTGCTGTGCAGACTGCGCGCGGGGCACACTTTTTTTACTCATTCTTACTTGTTGAAGGGGGAAGAGGCCCCTCGATGCATTCCCTGTGACGAGCCTCTCACCGTGAAACACGTGCTCCTTGATTGTTGGGATCTGTATGACGTTAGACGCAGACATTACACGGCGGTTTCTTTGAAGACTTTGTTTCGTGATGTCCCTCCGTGTGCGCTGATGGACTTCTTAAAAGAAGTGAACCTTTTTAACCAGATTTGAAGGTTTTAAACTATGGAAGTTTTTTTTTAACTTTGGAGTGGAAAGTTTGAAGTGTTGACTCGTTTTAATTGGTTGTTTTTTTATCCCTGTAGTAGTTATTGACGCGGCGATAGCCTTGAGATGGCCTTAGTGGTCGGCGAGGCTCTAAGCACCATAATTTCATTTCATTTCAAGTCTGTTTATTCCCCTTCCTCAAGGCCTAAGTCTGTTTATTCCCCTTCCTCAAGGCCTGACTAAGTCTGTTTATTCCCCTTCCTCAAGGCCTGACTAAGTCTGTTTATTCCTTTTCCTCAAGGCCTGACTAAGTCTGTTTATTCCCCTTCCTCAAGGCCTGACTAAGTCTGTTTATTCCTTTTCCTCAAGGCCTGACTAAGTCTGTTTATTCCCCTTCCTCAAGGCCTGACTAAGTCTCTTTATTCCCCTTCCTCAAGGCCTGACTAAGTCTCTTTATTCCCCCTTCCTCAAGGCCTGACTAAGTCTGTTTATTCCCCTTCCTCAAGGCCTAAGTCTTTTTATTCCTCCTTCCTCAAGGCCTAAGTCTGTTTATTCCTCCTTCCTCAAGGCCTAAGTCTTTTTATTCCTCCTTCCTCAAGGCCTGTCTAAGTCTTTTTATTCCTCCTTCCTCAAGGCCTAAGTCTTTTTATTCCTCCTTCCTCAAGGCCTAAGTCTTTTTATTCCCCTTGCTCAAGGCCTGACTAAGCACATTGGGTGCTGGTCAGGCATCTACCTGGCAGATGTTGTGTAGCATATATGGATTGTCTGAACACAGTGACACCTCCTTGGGTAACTGAACTGAACTGAACTGAACTGCCGTTGTTGTTCTCTCCAAGACACAGCCTTCCATAGTCTGCTGCCTGTTTCACTGGCATGTTTCGCTGTTGTCATTTTTTCTTTTCTTTTCTTTCATTTAACGGAGGATGGACTAGTTCCACAGCCTGTTTGATTGACTCATTTTGTGACAGTGTTTTGTTGTTGTTTTTATTGCAGATTATCTGGCCTTTAAAAACCTCTGCATTGTCTACTGGAATGTTGTTGCTATCTTTATCAGTGCAAGAATCATCATCTGTAGCCATTCTATTCCACAGACATATTGTCATCATTCTTTTCATTCTTTCAGTGCAAAACATTGTCTTCCATAGCCATTCTATTCCACAGACACATTGTGATCATTCTTTTCATTCTTTTCAGTGCAAAACATTGTCTTCTATAGCCATTCTATTCCACAGACACATTGTGACCATTCTTTTCAGTGCAAAACATTGTCTTCTATAGCCATTCTATTCCACAGATACATTGTGATCATTCTTTTCATTCTTTTCAGTGCAAAACATTGTTTTCTATAGCCATTCTATTCCACAGATACATTGTGATCATTCTTTTCAGTGCAAAACATTGTCTTCTATAGCCATTCTATTCCACAGATACATTGTGATCATTCTTTTCAGTGCAAAACATTGTCTTCTATAGCCATTCTATTCCACAGATACATTGTGATCATTCTTTTCAGTGCAAAACATTGTCTTCTATAGCCATTCTATTCCACAGATACATTGTGATCATTCTTTTCAGTGCAAAACATTGTCTTCCATAGCCATTCTATTTCACAGATACATTGTGATCATTCTTTTCATTCTTTTCAGTGCAAAACATTGTCTTCTATAGCCATTCTATTCCACAGACACATTGTGATCATTCTTTTCAGTGCAAAACATTGTCTTCTATAGCCATTCTATTCCACAGATACATTGTGATCATTGTGATCATTCTTTTCAGTGCAAAACATTGTCTTCTATGGCCATTCTATTCCACAGATACATTGTGATCA